>NW_026047696.1:0-141678 GCF_023864345.2 Schistocerca serialis cubense | reverse complement strand
CTGAGGTCGGTGGTCTCTTGGCGGTGTCAAAGTTTTAAGATTTGAAGTGAGGGCATCGAGGAGTTACGGACGTTTATGCAGCGTATTTTGAGACGATGAGAAGAGACGCGCCGCGCCGCCTGGCCCAGTAAGTGTAGTTTTGTAGTTGATATAGGACCGTTTGGCGACGTAAAAAAATACTAGTTTCCACAGTGGAATGAAAGGAGAGTAACGGAAAGTGTTTAATTTGCAAGTACATCAGACGAAAAAGTAGGTTTTGCGCGAGTTTGTGTAATCCGTTTTTCGGTTTGTATTTGCGTCTTTGAGTGCGTTTTTGCCTGGGACAGTAAGGTCGTATCGAGGTGAAATTTGTATGACGTACTGAGGTCGGTGGTCTCTTGGCGGTGTCAAAGTTTTAAGATTTGAAGTGAGGGCATCGAGGAGTTACGGACGTTTATGCAGCGTATTTTGAGACGATGAGAAGAGACGCGCCGCGCCGCCTGGCCCAGTAAGTGTAGTTTTGTAGTTGATATAGGACCGTTTGGCGACGTAAAAAAATACTAGTTTCCACAGTGGAATGAAAGGAGAGTAACGGAAAGTGTTTAATTTGCAAGTACATCAGACGAAAAAGTAGGTTTTGCGCGAGTTTGTGTAATCCGTTTTTCGGTTTGTATTTGCGTCTTTGAGTGCGTTTTTGCCTGGGACAGTAAGGTCGTATCGAGGTGAAATTTGTATGACGTACTGAGGTCGGTGGTCTCTTGGCGGTGTCAAAGTTTTAAGATTTGAAGTGAGGGCATCGAGGAGTTACGGACGTTTATGCAGCGTATTTTGAGACGATGAGAAGAGACGCGCCGCGCCGCCTGGCCCAGTAAGTGTAGTTTTGTAGTTGATATAGGACCGTTTGGCGACGTAAAAAAATACTAGTTTCCACAGTGGAATGAAAGGAGAGTAACGGAAAGTGTTTAATTTGCAAGTACATCAGACGAAAAAGTAGCTTTTGCGCGAGTTTGTGTAATCCGTTTTTCGGTTTGTATTTGCGTCTTTGAGTGCGTTTTTGCCTGGGACAGTAAGGTCGTATCGAGGTGAAATTTGTATGACGTACTGAGGTCGGTGGTCTCTTGGCGGTGTCAAAGTTTTAAGATTTGAAGTGAGGGCATCGAGGAGTTACGGACGTTTATGCAGCGTATTTTGAGACGATGAGAAGAGACGCGCCGCGCCGCCTGGCCCAGTAAGTGTAGTTTTGTAGTTGATATAGGACCGTTTGGCGACGTAAAAAAATACTAGTTTCCACAGTGGAATGAAAGGAGAGTAACGGAAAGTGTTTAATTTGCAAGTACATCAGACGAAAAAGTAGCTTTTGCGCGAGTTTGTGTAATCCGTTTTTCGGTTTGTATTTGCGTCTTTGAGTGCGTTTTTGCCTGGGACAGTAAGGTCGTATCGAGGTGAAATTTGTATGACGTACTGAGGTCGGTGGTCTCTTGGCGGTGTCAAAGTTTTAAGATTTGAAGTGAGGGCATCGAGGAGTTACGGACGTTTATGCAGCGTATTTTGAGACGATGAGAAGAGACGCGCCGCGCCGCCTGGCCCAGTAAGTGTAGTTTTGTAGTTGATATAGGACCGTTTGGCGACGTAAAAAAATACTAGTTTCCACAGTGGAATGAAAGGAGAGTAACGGAAAGTGTTTAATTTGCAAGTACATCAGACGAAAAAGTAGCTTTTGCGCGAGTTTGTGTAATCCGTTTTTCGGTTTGTATTTGCGTCTTTGAGTGCGTTTTTGCCTGGGACAGTAAGGTCGTATCGAGGTGAAATTTGTATGACGTACTGAGGTCGGTGGTCTCTTGGCGGTGTCAAAGTTTTAAGATTTGAAGTGAGGGCATCGAGGAGTTACGGACGTTTATGCAGCGTATTTTGAGACGATGAGAAGAGACGCGCCGCGCCGCCTGGCCCAGTAAGTGTAGTTTTGTAGTTGATATAGGACCGTTTGGCGACGTAAAAAAATACTAGTTTCCACAGTGGAATGAAAGGAGAGTAACGGAAAGTGTTTAATTTGCAAGTACATCAGACGAAAAAGTAGCTTTTGCGCGAGTTTGTGTAATCCGTTTTTCGGTTTGTATTTGCGTCTTTGAGTGCGTTTTTGCCTGGGACAGTAAGGTCGTATCGAGGTGAAATTTGTATGACGTACTGAGGTCGGTGGTCTCTTGGCGGTGTCAAAGTTTTAAGATTTGAAGTGAGGGCATCGAGGAGTTACGGACGTTTATGCAGCGTATTTTGAGACGATGAGAAGAGACGCGCCGCGCCGCCTGGCCCAGTAAGTGTAGTTTTGTAGTTGATATAGGACCGTTTGGCGACGTAAAAAAATACTAGTTTCCACAGTGGAATGAAAGGAGAGTAACGGAAAGTGTTTAATTTGCAAGTACATCAGACGAAAAAGTAGGCTTTTGCGCGAGTTTGTGTAATCCGTTTTTCGGTTTGTATTTGCGTCTTTGAGTGCGTTTTTGCCTGGGACAGTAAGGTCGTATCGAGGTGAAATTTGTATGACGTACTGAGGTCGGTGGTCTCTTGGCGGTGTCAAAGTTTTAAGATTTGAAGTGAGGGCATCGAGGAGTTACGGACGTTTATGCAGCGTATTTTGAGACGATGAGAAGAGACGCGCCGCGCCGCCTGGCCCAGTAAGTGTAGTTTTGTAGTTGATATAGGACCGTTTGGCGACGTAAAAAAATACTAGTTTCCACAGTGGAATGAAAGGAGAGTAACGGAAAGTGTTTAATTTGCAAGTACATCAGACGAAAAAGTAGCTTTTGCGCGAGTTTGTGTAATCCGTTTTTCGGTTTGTATTTGCGTCTTTGAGTGCGTTTTTGCCTGGGACAGTAAGGTCGTATCGAGGTGAAATTTGTATGACGTACTGAGGTCGGTGGTCTCTTGGCGGTGTCAAAGTTTTAAGATTTGAAGTGAGGGCATCGAGGAGTTACGGACGTTTATGCAGCGTATTTTGAGACGATGAGAAGAGACGCGCCGCGCCGCCTGGCCCAGTAAGTGTAGTTTTGTAGTTGATATAGGACCGTTTGGCGACGTAAAAAAATACTAGTTTCCACAGTGGAATGAAAGGAGAGTAACGGAAAGTGTTTAATTTGCAAGTACATCAGACGAAAAAGTAGCTTTTGCGCGAGTTTGTGTAATCCGTTTTTCGGTTTGTATTTGCGTCTTTGAGTGCGTTTTTGCCTGGGACAGTAAGGTCGTATCGAGGTGAAATTTGTATGACGTACTGAGGTCGGTGGTCTCTTGGCGGTGTCAAAGTTTTAAGATTTGAAGTGAGGGCATCGAGGAGTTACGGACGTTTATGCAGCGTATTTTGAGACGATGAGAAGAGACGCGCCGCGCCGCCTGGCCCAGTAAGTGTAGTTTTGTAGTTGATATAGGACCGTTTGGCGACGTAAAAAAATACTAGTTTCCACAGTGGAATGAAAGGAGAGTAACGGAAAGTGTTTAATTTGCAAGTACATCAGACGAAAAAGTAGCTTTTGCGCGAGTTTGTGTAATCCGTTTTTCGGTTTGTATTTGCGTCTTTGAGTGCGTTTTTGCCTGGGACAGTAAGGTCGTATCGAGGTGAAATTTGTATGACGTACTGAGGTCGGTGGTCTCTTGGCGGTGTCAAAGTTTTAAGATTTGAAGTGAGGGCATCGAGGAGTTACGGACGTTTATGCAGCGTATTTTGAGACGATGAGAAGAGACGCGCCGCGCCGCCTGGCCCAGTAAGTGTAGTTTTGTAGTTGATATAGGACCGTTTGGCGACGTAAAAAAATACTAGTTTCCACAGTGGAATGAAAGGAGAGTAACGGAAAGTGTTTAATTTGCAAGTACATCAGACGAAAAAGTAGCTTTTGCGCGAGTTTGTGTAATCCGTTTTTCGGTTTGTATTTGCGTCTTTGAGTGCGTTTTTGCCTGGGACAGTAAGGTCGTATCGAGGTGAAATTTGTATGACGTACTGAGGTCGGTGGTCTCTTGGCGGTGTCAAAGTTTTAAGATTTGAAGTGAGGGCATCGAGGAGTTACGGACGTTTATGCAGCGTATTTTGAGACGATGAGAAGAGACGCGCCGCGCCGCCTGGCCCAGTAAGTGTAGTTTTGTAGTTGATATAGGACCGTTTGGCGACGTAAAAAAATACTAGTTTCCACAGTGGAATGAAAGGAGAGTAACGGAAAGTGTTTAATTTGCAAGTACATCAGACGAAAAAGTAGCTTTTGCGCGAGTTTGTGTAATCCGTTTTTCGGTTTGTATTTGCGTCTTTGAGTGCGTTTTTGCCTGGGACAGTAAGGTCGTATCGAGGTGAAATTTGTATGACGTACTGAGGTCGGTGGTCTCTTGGCGGTGTCAAAGTTTTAAGATTTGAAGTGAGGGCATCGAGGAGTTACGGACGTTTATGCAGCGTATTTTGAGACGATGAGAAGAGACGCGCCGCGCCGCCTGGCCCAGTAAGTGTAGTTTTGTAGTTGATATAGGACCGTTTGGCGACGTAAAAAAATACTAGTTTCCACAGTGGAATGAAAGGAGAGTAACGGAAAGTGTTTAATTTGCAAGTACATCAGACGAAAAAGTAGGTTTTGCGCGAGTTTGTGTAATCCGTTTTTCGGTTTGTATTTGCGTCTTTGAGTGCGTTTTTGCCTGGGACAGTAAGGTCGTATCGAGGTGAAATTTGTATGACGTACTGAGGTCGGTGGTCTCTTGGCGGTGTCAAAGTTTTAAGATTTGAAGTGAGGGCATCGAGGAGTTACGGACGTTTATGCAGCGTATTTTGAGACGATGAGAAGAGACGCGCCGCGCCGCCTGGCCCAGTAAGTGTAGTTTTGTAGTTGATATAGGACCGTTTGGCGACGTAAAAAAATACTAGTTTCCACAGTGGAATGAAAGGAGAGTAACGGAAAGTGTTTAATTTGCAAGTACATCAGACGAAAAAGTAGCTTTTGCGCGAGTTTGTGTAATCCGTTTTTCGGTTTGTATTTGCGTCTTTGAGTGCGTTTTTGCCTGGGACAGTAAGGTCGTATCGAGGTGAAATTTGTATGACGTACTGAGGTCGGTGGTCTCTTGGCGGTGTCAAAGTTTTAAGATTTGAAGTGAGGGCATCGAGGAGTTACGGACGTTTATGCAGCGTATTTTGAGACGATGAGAAGAGACGCGCCGCGCCGCCTGGCCCAGTAAGTGTAGTTTTGTAGTTGATATAGGACCGTTTGGCGACGTAAAAAAATACTAGTTTCCACAGTGGAATGAAAGGAGAGTAACGGAAAGTGTTTAATTTGCAAGTACATCAGACGAAAAAGTAGGTTTTGCGCGAGTTTGTGTAATCCGTTTTTCGGTTTGTATTTGCGTCTTTGAGTGCGTTTTTGCCTGGGACAGTAAGGTCGTATCGAGGTGAAATTTGTATGACGTACTGAGGTCGGTGGTCTCTTGGCGGTGTCAAAGTTTTAAGATTTGAAGTGAGGGCATCGAGGAGTTACGGACGTTTATGCAGCGTATTTTGAGACGATGAGAAGAGACGCGCCGCGCCGCCTGGCCCAGTAAGTGTAGTTTTGTAGTTGATATAGGACCGTTTGGCGACGTAAAAAAATACTAGTTTCCACAGTGGAATGAAAGGAGAGTAACGGAAAGTGTTTAATTTGCAAGTACATCAGACGAAAAAGTAGCTTTTGCGCGAGTTTGTGTAATCCGTTTTTCGGTTTGTATTTGCGTCTTTGAGTGCGTTTTTGCCTGGGACAGTAAGGTCGTATCGAGGTGAAATTTGTATGACGTACTGAGGTCGGTGGTCTCTTGGCGGTGTCAAAGTTTTAAGATTTGAAGTGAGGGCATCGAGGAGTTACGGACGTTTATGCAGCGTATTTTGAGACGATGAGAAGAGACGCGCCGCGCCGCCTGGCCCAGTAAGTGTAGTTTTGTAGTTGATATAGGACCGTTTGGCGACGTAAAAAAATACTAGTTTCCACAGTGGAATGAAAGGAGAGTAACGGAAAGTGTTTAATTTGCAAGTACATCAGACGAAAAAGTAGCTTTTGCGCGAGTTTGTGTAATCCGTTTTTCGGTTTGTATTTGCGTCTTTGAGTGCGTTTTTGCCTGGGACAGTAAGGTCGTATCGAGGTGAAATTTGTATGACGTACTGAGGTCGGTGGTCTCTTGGCGGTGTCAAAGTTTTAAGATTTGAAGTGAGGGCATCGAGGAGTTACGGACGTTTATGCAGCGTATTTTGAGACGATGAGAAGAGACGCGCCGCGCCGCCTGGCCCAGTAAGTGTAGTTTTGTAGTTGATATAGGACCGTTTGGCGACGTAAAAAAATACTAGTTTCCACAGTGGAATGAAAGGAGAGTAACGGAAAGTGTTTAATTTGCAAGTACATCAGACGAAAAAGTAGCTTTTGCGCGAGTTTGTGTAATCCGTTTTTCGGTTTGTATTTGCGTCTTTGAGTGCGTTTTTGCCTGGGACAGTAAGGTCGTATCGAGGTGAAATTTGTATGACGTACTGAGGTCGGTGGTCTCTTGGCGGTGTCAAAGTTTTAAGATTTGAAGTGAGGGCATCGAGGAGTTACGGACGTTTATGCAGCGTATTTTGAGACGATGAGAAGAGACGCGCCGCGCCGCCTGGCCCAGTAAGTGTAGTTTTGTAGTTGATATAGGACCGTTTGGCGACGTAAAAAAATACTAGTTTCCACAGTGGAATGAAAGGAGAGTAACGGAAAGTGTTTAATTTGCAAGTACATCAGACGAAAAAGTAGGTTTTGCGCGAGTTTGTGTAATCCGTTTTTCGGTTTGTATTTGCGTCTTTGAGTGCGTTTTTGCCTGGGACAGTAAGGTCGTATCGAGGTGAAATTTGTATGACGTACTGAGGTCGGTGGTCTCTTGGCGGTGTCAAAGTTTTAAGATTTGAAGTGAGGGCATCGAGGAGTTACGGACGTTTATGCAGCGTATTTTGAGACGATGAGAAGAGACGCGCCGCGCCGCCTGGCCCAGTAAGTGTAGTTTTGTAGTTGATATAGGACCGTTTGGCGACGTAAAAAAAATACTAGTTTCCACAGTGGAATGAAAGGAGAGTAACGGAAAGTGTTTAATTTGCAAGTACATCAGACGAAAAAGTAGCTTTTGCGCGAGTTTGTGTAATCCGTTTTTCGGTTTGTATTTGCGTCTTTGAGTGCGTTTTTGCCTGGGACAGTAAGGTCGTATCGAGGTGAAATTTGTATGACGTACTGAGGTCGGTGGTCTCTTGGCGGTGTCAAAGTTTTAAGATTTGAAGTGAGGGCATCGAGGAGTTACGGACGTTTATGCAGCGTATTTTGAGACGATGAGAAGAGACGCGCCGCGCCGCCTGGCCCAGTAAGTGTAGTTTTGTAGTTGATATAGGACCGTTTGGCGACGTAAAAAAATACTAGTTTCCACAGTGGAATGAAAGGAGAGTAACGGAAAGTGTTTAATTTGCAAGTACATCAGACGAAAAAGTAGCTTTTGCGCGAGTTTGTGTAATCCGTTTTTCGGTTTGTATTTGCGTCTTTGAGTGCGTTTTTGCCTGGGACAGTAAGGTCGTATCGAGGTGAAATTTGTATGACGTACTGAGGTCGGTGGTCTCTTGGCGGTGTCAAAGTTTTAAGATTTGAAGTGAGGGCATCGAGGAGTTACGGACGTTTATGCAGCGTATTTTGAGACGATGAGAAGAGACGCGCCGCGCCGCCTGGCCCAGTAAGTGTAGTTTTGTAGTTGATATAGGACCGTTTGGCGACGTAAAAAAATACTAGTTTCCACAGTGGAATGAAAGGAGAGTAACGGAAAGTGTTTAATTTGCAAGTACATCAGACGAAAAAGTAGGTTTTGCGCGAGTTTGTGTAATCCGTTTTTCGGTTTGTATTTGCGTCTTTGAGTGCGTTTTTGCCTGGGACAGTAAGGTCGTATCGAGGTGAAATTTGTATGACGTACTGAGGTCGGTGGTCTCTTGGCGGTGTCAAAGTTTTAAGATTTGAAGTGAGGGCATCGAGGAGTTACGGACGTTTATGCAGCGTATTTTGAGACGATGAGAAGAGACGCGCCGCGCCGCCTGGCCCAGTAAGTGTAGTTTTGTAGTTGATATAGGACCGTTTGGCGACGTAAAAAAATACTAGTTTCCACAGTGGAATGAAAGGAGAGTAACGGAAAGTGTTTAATTTGCAAGTACATCAGACGAAAAAGTAGCTTTTGCGCGAGTTTGTGTAATCCGTTTTTCGGTTTGTATTTGCGTCTTTGAGTGCGTTTTTGCCTGGGACAGTAAGGTCGTATCGAGGTGAAATTTGTATGACGTACTGAGGTCGGTGGTCTCTTGGCGGTGTCAAAGTTTTAAGATTTGAAGTGAGGGCATCGAGGAGTTACGGACGTTTATGCAGCGTATTTTGAGACGATGAGAAGAGACGCGCCGCGCCGCCTGGCCCAGTAAGTGTAGTTTTGTAGTTGATATAGGACCGTTTGGCGACGTAAAAAAATACTAGTTTCCACAGTGGAATGAAAGGAGAGTAACGGAAAGTGTTTAATTTGCAAGTACATCAGACGAAAAAGTAGCTTTTGCGCGAGTTTGTGTAATCCGTTTTTCGGTTTGTATTTGCGTCTTTGAGTGCGTTTTTGCCTGGGACAGTAAGGTCGTATCGAGGTGAAATTTGTATGACGTACTGAGGTCGGTGGTCTCTTGGCGGTGTCAAAGTTTTAAGATTTGAAGTGAGGGCATCGAGGAGTTACGGACGTTTATGCAGCGTATTTTGAGACGATGAGAAGAGACGCGCCGCGCCGCCTGGCCCAGTAAGTGTAGTTTTGTAGTTGATATAGGACCGTTTGGCGACGTAAAAAAATACTAGTTTCCACAGTGGAATGAAAGGAGAGTAACGGAAAGTGTTTAATTTGCAAGTACATCAGACGAAAAAGTAGCTTTTGCGCGAGTTTGTGTAATCCGTTTTTTCGGTTTGTATTTGCGTCTTTGAGTGCGTTTTTGCCTGGGACAGTAAGGTCGTATCGAGGTGAAATTTGTATGACGTACTGAGGTCGGTGGTCTCTTGGCGGTGTCAAAGTTTTAAGATTTGAAGTGAGGGCATCGAGGAGTTACGGACGTTTATGCAGCGTATTTTGAGACGATGAGAAGAGACGCGCCGCGCCGCCTGGCCCAGTAAGTGTAGTTTTGTAGTTGATATAGGACCGTTTGGCGACGTAAAAAAATACTAGTTTCCACAGTGGAATGAAAGGAGAGTAACGGAAAGTGTTTAATTTGCAAGTACATCAGACGAAAAAGTAGGTTTTGCGCGAGTTTGTGTAATCCGTTTTTCGGTTTGTATTTGCGTCTTTGAGTGCGTTTTTGCCTGGGACAGTAAGGTCGTATCGAGGTGAAATTTGTATGACGTACTGAGGTCGGTGGTCTCTTGGCGGTGTCAAAGTTTTAAGATTTGAAGTGAGGGCATCGAGGAGTTACGGACGTTTATGCAGCGTATTTTGAGACGATGAGAAGAGACGCGCCGCGCCGCCTGGCCCAGTAAGTGTAGTTTTGTAGTTGATATAGGACCGTTTGGCGACGTAAAAAAATACTAGTTTCCACAGTGGAATGAAAGGAGAGTAACGGAAAGTGTTTAATTTGCAAGTACATCAGACGAAAAAGTAGCTTTTGCGCGAGTTTGTGTAATCCGTTTTTCGGTTTGTATTTGCGTCTTTGAGTGCGTTTTTGCCTGGGACAGTAAGGTCGTATCGAGGTGAAATTTGTATGACGTACTGAGGTCGGTGGTCTCTTGGCGGTGTCAAAGTTTTAAGATTTGAAGTGAGGGCATCGAGGAGTTACGGACGTTTATGCAGCGTATTTTGAGACGATGAGAAGAGACGCGCCGCGCCGCCTGGCCCAGTAAGTGTAGTTTTGTAGTTGATATAGGACCGTTTGGCGACGTAAAAAAATACTAGTTTCCACAGTGGAATGAAAGGAGAGTAACGGAAAGTGTTTAATTTGCAAGTACATCAGACGAAAAAGTAGGTTTTGCGCGAGTTTGTGTAATCCGTTTTTCGGTTTGTATTTGCGTCTTTGAGTGCGTTTTTGCCTGGGACAGTAAGGTCGTATCGAGGTGAAATTTGTATGACGTACTGAGGTCGGTGGTCTCTTGGCGGTGTCAAAGTTTTAAGATTTGAAGTGAGGGCATCGAGGAGTTACGGACGTTTATGCAGCGTATTTTGAGACGATGAGAAGAGACGCGCCGCGCCGCCTGGCCCAGTAAGTGTAGTTTTGTAGTTGATATAGGACCGTTTGGCGACGTAAAAAAATACTAGTTTCCACAGTGGAATGAAAGGAGAGTAACGGAAAGTGTTTAATTTGCAAGTACATCAGACGAAAAAGTAGCTTTTGCGCGAGTTTGTGTAATCCGTTTTTCGGTTTGTATTTGCGTCTTTGAGTGCGTTTTTGCCTGGGACAGTAAGGTCGTATCGAGGTGAAATTTGTATGACGTACTGAGGTCGGTGGTCTCTTGGCGGTGTCAAAGTTTTAAGATTTGAAGTGAGGGCATCGAGGAGTTACGGACGTTTATGCAGCGTATTTTGAGACGATGAGAAGAGACGCGCCGCGCCGCCTGGCCCAGTAAGTGTAGTTTTGTAGTTGATATAGGACCGTTTGGCGACGTAAAAAAATACTAGTTTCCACAGTGGAATGAAAGGAGAGTAACGGAAAGTGTTTAATTTGCAAGTACATCAGACGAAAAAGTAGGTTTTGCGCGAGTTTGTGTAATCCGTTTTTCGGTTTGTATTTGCGTCTTTGAGTGCGTTTTTGCCTGGGACAGTAAGGTCGTATCGAGGTGAAATTTGTATGACGTACTGAGGTCGGTGGTCTCTTGGCGGTGTCAAAGTTTTAAGATTTGAAGTGAGGGCATCGAGGAGTTACGGACGTTTATGCAGCGTATTTTGAGACGATGAGAAGAGACGCGCCGCGCCGCCTGGCCCAGTAAGTGTAGTTTTGTAGTTGATATAGGACCGTTTGGCGACGTAAAAAAATACTAGTTTCCACAGTGGAATGAAAGGAGAGTAACGGAAAGTGTTTAATTTGCAAGTACATCAGACGAAAAAGTAGCTTTTGCGCGAGTTTATGTAATGTAGGTGACGTGTCGTTTGATTCGTTGACGCAGTAGATATTCCGCGCACGGCTTAGTGTACGCGGACCTCTCGCTGTCACTTGGTCGGAGTGGCCGCCTTATAACTGAACTGGGACCAAGCGGAGCGCAGCGGAGTCGCATTGCAAAGTCGCTTGCTAAGTCGGGCGGCTAGGAGGGGGACATAATGCATGCTGCCAAGCCAACAGGCTGCGCACTGCACACTCGTGCCCCCCCCGCCCCCACAAACCCACAAACCACACAGGCGATACAAATGCGCCTGTTGAAATAACTTGTTTGCGACCTTGCTTGTTAAGTTGGGAAGCAAGTAAGGAAGCAGCTCGTGCGCCACGAAGCCATCAGACACACCAGCCATCAGACACACCAGCCCCCAAGCAGCAATTATAAATGTCGCTGTTAATTGTGTTAGCAGGCGTGCCACCCCCACCTCTGATGGCGCGTATTACGGCGTATTTTTTTTTCCCCCTGGCTTTCCTTCTAGACACCCCTTCACTGCTGCCACGCTGCACTGGTTGTGTTTTAAATATTATGTAATGCTCCAATTATTTTAATGCAGCCCAATTGCGACGATTTGTGTGTGTGTGTGTGTGTGATCTGGAAATTTCTGTTTTGCTTTCTCAGTCGGGAAGCTAGGGTTGCAACAATATTATATTGAAGCCTGCTAACTCAGGAAGTGCAGCCTGGAAGCAAATAGCTGAACATGGATTTTATGACGCCTCCAGGCGACTGTGAGAGGCTGTGCTCATCCCTCGATTCGCACCACGGAATATCGGCCGCGAGCTGCGAATTCCGACGAATGACAGGCCGCATTTTGTGCCCCTTAACCCCCCCCCCCCCCCTCCACCACTCCCCCTATCGCAATACTGGACTGCGCTTTCCGACGCATTCCGTTCTTGGCGTACAGTGTATCGGCTGCCCTGTGTCCCATGCTCTTCACACTTTCCTTTTTTTATAGTTACAGTCTATAGAAATCCCTCCGCGTTTTCGGCAGGCACTTCATCTGTAACACTACGTTATGTGAATGGGCGGCACAAGTGGCAGCGTGGATTTATGCGGCATTAGGCATGTCTAGCAGTACTGGTACGGCTGTCTCTCATCTTTTGTATTACGGTGGATATCTTGCCTTCGATTGTCGTCTGACAACTTGTTAATTGGCGCCACACAGCACAGCTTATGGTACTGATTATTGTAATGCTCCAGTCGTCAGGAATTTCGATGCACCTGTTTGATCTGTCCATTCCTGTTGTTGTCTTGACAGACAGCATGACTGATATTAGACGCCACACCGACGAGTGTCTTTTATTCTAGCCACCATGTGGCTCGACTACCATTCTACACTTTGGTTTCCCCACTTTATTATTAAGTAGCGCCTACTGTTGTGGAAGTTCTTCCTTCTTACCTCACCTCACACTTAGTACTTGTTTTCACCTTTTGAGTCTCCACTTCACTGCCTGTACAGCGTTTTCGTGTGTTCTCAATTGTAGTAAACATACCATCTACACACTATGTATATTTATATTTATATATATTTTTCTCTATCCTCCTCCATTCACTTTATACTTATATTACCTGTTACTTTCGTTCCTTCCTTATTTCTCTCCGCCGTTTCCTCTTTGCCGGATACATCCTCCCTCTTCTCACCATGGCTTCCTTCTCCTCCTCTCATCCTTCCCCATATTACTATCCTCTTCAACTCTCTCAAACATACTTTCCTCATACATTCCCTCCCTCCCTCCCTCCCACCCTTCTTCCTACATACTACTTTTTCTCCTCCCCATCTCTTTCTTTCCGCATTACAGCATGCAAAGCAGTCTATTCAAGTTCTGTGATTAATACACACATCTCAGCTGCAAAAGCATCTGTTACTGAACATGCAAGAGATAGCTTGCATGGAGGAGTGACTGCTTACGCAAAACTTACTCTGCACATTTGAGATACTGTAGATGCAAGAGTTGCAGCACACAATATTCATGTTCTATTAGCGAAAACTGCTGAAAGTGAAATTATTCCTATTAATATCAGTATATCTGTACATGCAAGTGTAACTGTATACAGAAAGGTTGCTCCAAATGAAACTGCTACTGAATGTACAATGCTTAAGGCACTACAAGGTTAATCACAAGGTCTACTATCCTTGCAAGTTGTGCTGTCCTCTCAAGTTGTGCTGTCCTCTCAAGTTGTGCTGTCCTCTCAAGTTGTGCTGTCCTCTTAAGTTGAGCTGTCCTCTCTAGTTGAGCTATCCTTTCAAGTTGAGCTGCCATCTCAAGTTGAGCTCTCCTCACAAACCGTGCTGTCCTCCCAAGCTGTGCTGTCCTCCCAAGCTGTCCTGTCCTCGCAAGCTGTGCTGTCCTCGCAAGCTGTGCTATCCTCGCAAGCTGTGCTGTCCTCGCAAGCTGTGCTGTCCTCGCAAGCTGTGCTGTCCTCCCAAGCTGTGCTGTCCTCGCAAGCTGTGCTGTCCTCGCAACCTGTGCTGTCCTTGCAAGCCGTGCTGTCCTCGCAAGCTGTGCTGTCCTCAGAAGCTGTGCTGTCCTCGGAAGCTGTGCTGTCCTCGCAACCTGTGCTGTCCTCGCAAGCGGTGCTGTCCTCACAAGCCGTGCTGACCTCGCAAGCCGTGCTGTCCTCGTAAGCCCTGCTGTCCTCGCAAGCTTTGCTGTCCTCGCAAGCTGTGCTGTCCTCCCAAGTTGTGCTGTCCTCGCAAATTGTGCTGTCCTCCCAAGTTGTGTGGTCCTCTCAAGTTGTGCTGTCCACTCAAGTTGTGCTGTCCTCTCAAGTTGAGCTGTCCTCTCAAGTTGTGCTGTCCTCTCAAGTTGAGCTGTCCTCTCAAGTTGAGCTATCCTCTCACGTTGACCTGTCCTCTCAAGTTGAGCTGTCCTCTCAAACTGTGCTGTCCTCTCAAGTTGTGCTGTCTTCTCAAGTTCAGCTGTTCCCTCAAGTTGAGCTGTCCTCTCAAGTTGAGCTGTCCTCTCATGTTGAGCTGTCCTCTCTAGTTCAGCTGTCCTCTCTAGTTGAGCTGTCCTCTGAACTTGAGCTGTCCTCTGAAGTTGAGCTGTCCTCTGAAGTTGAGCTCTCCTCTCAAGTTGAGCTGTCCTCTCAACTTGAGCTGTCCCTCAAGTTGATCTGTCCTCTCAAGTTGAGCTGTCCTCTCAAGTTGAGCAGTCCTCTCAAGTTAAACTGTCCTCTCAAGTTGAGCTGTCCTCTCTAGATGAGCTGTCCTCTCTAGATGAGCTGTCCCCTCAAGTTGAGCTGTCCTCTCAAGTTGAGCTGTCATCTCAAGTTGAGCTGTCATCTCAAGTTGAGCTGTCCTCTCAAGTTGAGCTGTCCTCTCAAGTTCAGCTGTCCTCGAAAGCCATGCTGTCCTCCAAACTGTGCTGTCCTCGCAAGCTGAGCTGTCCTCGCAAGCTGTGCTGTCCTCGAAAACTGTGCTGTCCTCGCAAGCTGTCCTGTCCTCGCAAGCTGTGCTGTCCTCGCAAGCTGTGCTGTCCTCGCAAGCTGTGCTGTCCTTGGAAGCTGTGCTGTCCACGCAACCTGTGCTGTCCTCGCAACCTGTGCTGTCCTCGCTGGCCGCTCTCTCCTCGCAAGACGTGCTGTCCTCGCAAGCCGTGCTGTCCTCGCCAGCCGTGCTGTCCTCGCAAGCCGTGCTGTCCTCGCAAGCCGTACTTTCCTTGCAAGTTGTGCTGTCCTCGCAAGCTGTGCAGTCCTCGCAAGCTGTGCTGTCCTCGCAGGCTGTGTTGTCGTCTCAAGTTGAGCTGCCATCTCAAGTCCAACTGCCCTCTCAAGTTGAGCTGTCCTCTCAAGTTGAGCTGTCCTCTCAAGTTGAGCTGTCCTCTCAAGTTGAGCTGTCCTCTCAAGTTGAGCTGTCAGGTTGAGCTGTCCTCTCAAGTTTAGCTGTCCTCTCAAGTTAAGCTGTCCTATCTGGATGTGCTGTCGTCTCTAAATGAGCTGTCCTCTCAAGATGAGCTGTCCTCTCAAGTTCAGCTGTCCTCGCAAGCCGTGCTGTCCTCGCAAGCTGTGCTGTCCTCGCAAGCTGTGCTGTCCTCAAAAGCTGTGCTGTCCTCGCAAGCTGTGCTGTCCTCGCAAGCTGTGCTGTCCTCGCAAAATGTGCTGTCCTCGCAAGCTGTGCTGTTCTCGGAAGCTGTGCTGTCCTCGTAACCTGTGCTGTCCTCACAACCTCTGCTGTCCTCGCAAGCCGTTCTCTCGTCACAAGCCATGCTGCCCTCACAAGCCATGCTGTCCTCGCAAGCCATGATGTCCTCAGAAGCCATGCTGTCCTCGCAAGCTGTGCTGTGCTCGGAAGCTGTGCTGTCCTCGCAAGCTGTGCTGACCACACAAGCTTTGCTGGCCTCGCAAGCTGTGCTGTCCTCGCAAGCTGTGCTGTCGTCTCAAGTTGAGCTGCCATCTCAAGTCCAACTGCCCTCTCAAGTTGAGCTGTCCTCTCAAGTTGAGCTGTCCTCTCAAGTTGAGCTGTCCTCTCAAGTTGAGCTGTCCTCTCAAGTTGAGCTGTCAGGTTGAGCTGTCCTCTCAAGTTTAGCTGTCCTCTCAAGTTAAGCTGTCCTCTCTGGATGTGCTGTCGTCTCTAAATGAGCTGTCCTCTCAAGATGTGCTGTCCTCTCAAGTTCAGCTGTGCTCGCAAGCCGTGCTGTCCTTGCAAGTTGTGCTGTCCTCTCAAGTTGAGCTGTCCTCTCAAGTTCAGCTGTCCTCTCAAGTTCAGCTGTAATCGAGAGTTGAGCTGTCCTCTCAAGTTGTGCTGTCCTTGCTAGTTGATCTGTCCTCTCTAGTTGAGCTGTCCTCTCAACTTGAGCTGTCCTCTGAAGTTGAGCTGTCCTCTCAAGTTGAGCTGTCCTCTCAAGTTGAGCTGTCCTCTCAAGTTGAGGTGTCCTCTCAAGTAAAGCTGTCCTTCAAGTCGAGCTGTCCTCTCAAGTTGAGCTGTCCACTCTAGATGAACTGTCCTCTCTAAATGAGCTGTCCTCTCAAGTTGAGCTGTCCTCTCAAGTTGAGCTGTCCTCTCAAGTTGAGCTGCCCTCTCAAGTTGAGCTGTCCTATCAAGTTGAGCTGTCCTCTCAAGTTCAGCTGTCCTCACAAGCCGTGCTGTCCCCGAAAGCTGTGCTGTCCTTCCAAGCTGTGCTGTCCTCGCAAGCCGTGATGTCCTCGGAAGCCATGCTGTCCTTGCAAGCCGTGCTGTCCTCGCAAGCCGTGCTGTCCTCGCAAGCCGTGCTGTCTTTGCAAGCTTTGCTGTCATCGCAAGCTGTGGTGTCCTTGCATGCTGTGCTGTCCTCGCAAGCCGTGCTGTCCTCGCTAGCTCTGCTGTCGTCTCAAGTTGAGCTGCCCTCTTAAGTTCAGCTGCCCTCTCAAGTTGAGCTGTCCTCTCAAGTTCAGCTGTCAAGTTGAGCTGTCCTCTCAAGTTGACCTGTCCTCTCAAGTTGAGCTGTCCTCGCAAGCTCTGCTGTCCTCGCAAGCTGTGCTGTCCTCGCAAGCTGTGCTCTCCTCGCAAGCCTTGCTGACCTCAGAAGCCGTGCTGTCCTCTCAAGCCGTGCTGTCCTCGCAAGTTTCGCTGTCATCGCAAGCTGTGCTGTCCTTGCATGCTGTGTTGTCCTCGCAAGCTGTGCTGTCCTCACTAGCTCTGCTGTCGTCTCAAGTTGAGCTGCCCTCTTAATTTCAGCTGACCTCTCAAGTTGAGCTGTCCTCTCAATTTGAATTGTCCTCTCAAGTTGAACTGCCCTCTCAAGTTGAGATGTCCTCTCAAGTTCAGCTGTCCTCGCAAGCTGTGCTGTCCTCGCAAGCTGTGCGGTCCTTGCGAGCTGTTCTGTCCTCGCAAGCCGTGCTGTCCTCGCAAGCTGTGCTGTCCTCACAAAACGTGCTGTCCTCGCAAGCTGTGCTGTTCTCGGTAGCTGTGCTGTCCTCGCAACCTGTGCTGTCCTCGCAACCTGTGCTGTCCTCGCAAGCCGTTCTCTCCTCACAATCCGTGCTCTCCTCGCAAGCCATGCTGTCCTCGCAAGCTGTGCTGTCCTCGCAAGTCATGCTGTCCTCGAAAGCCGTGCTGTTCTCGCAAGCCGTGCTGTCCTTGCAAGTTGTGCTGTCCTCTCAAGTTGACCTGTCCTCTCAAGTTGAGCTGTCCTCTTAACTTCAGCTGTCCTCGAAAGTTGAGCTGTCCTCTCAAGTTGTGCTGTCCTTGTTAGTTGAGCTGTCCTCTCTAGTTGAGCTGTCCTCTCAACTTGAGCTGTCCTCTGAAGTTGAGGACTCCTCTCAAGTTGAGCTGTCCTCTCAAGCTGAGCTGTCAACTCAAGTTGAGGTGTCCTCACAAGTTAAGCTGTCCTTCAAGTTGAGCTGTCCTCTCAAGTTGAGCTGTCCTCTCTAGATGTGCTGTTCTCTCTATATGAGCTGTCCTCTCAAGTTGAGCTGTCCTCTCAAGTTGAGCTGTCCTCTCAAGTTCAACTGTCCTCGCAAACCGTGCTGTCCTCACAAGGTGTGCTGTCCTCACAAGCTGTGTTGTCCTTGCAAATTGTGCTGTCCTCGCAAGCTGTGCTGTCTTCGCAAGCTGTGCTGTCCTCACAAGCTGCGCTGTCCTCGCAAGCTGTGCTGTCCTCGCAAGCTGTGCTGTCCTAGCAAGCTGTCCTGTCCTCGCAAGCGGTGCTGTCCTCGCAAGCCGTGCTGTCCTCGCAATCCGTGTTGTCCTCGCAAGCCGTGCTGTCCTCGCTAGCCGTGCTGTCCTCGCAAACTGTGCTGTCCTCGCAAGCTGTGCTGCCCTCACTAGCCGTCCTGTCCTCGCAAGCTGTGCTGTCCTCGCAAGCTGTGCTGTCCTCGCAAGCTGTGCTGCCCTCGCAAGCTGTTCTGTCCTCGCAAGCTGTGCTGTCCTCGCATGCTGTGCTGTCCTCACAAGCTGTGCTGTCCTCGCAAGCTGTGTTATCCTCGCAAGCTGTGCTGTCCTCGGAAGCTGTGCTGTCCTCGCAATCTGTGCTGTCCTCGCCAGCCGTGCTGTCCTCGCAAGCCATGCTGTCCTCGCAAGCCGTGCTGTACTCGCAAGCCGTGCTGTCCTCGCAAGCTTTGCTGTCCTCTCAAGTTGAGCTGTCCTCTCAAGTTGAGCTGTTCTCTCAAGTTGAGCTGTCCTCTCAAGTTTAGCTGTCCTCTCAAGTTGAGCTGTCCTCTCAAGTTGAGCTGTCCTCTCAAGTTGAGCTGTCCTCTCAAGTTGAGCTGTCCTCTCAAGTAGAGCTGTCCTCTCAAGTTGCGCTGTCCTCTCTAGCTGAGTTGTCCTATCAAGTTGAGGTGTTCTCTCAAGTTGAACTGTCCTCTCAAGTTCAGCTGCCCTCTCAAGTTGAGCTGTCCTCGCAAGCTGCTCTGTCCTCACAAGCTGTGCTGTCCTCGCAAGCTGTGCTGTCCTCGCAAGCTGTGCTGTCCTCACAAGCCGTGCTGTCCTTGCAAGCTGTGCTGTCCTCACAAGCCGTGCTGTCCTCGCAAGCCGTGCTGTCCTCGCAAGCCGTGCTGTCCTCCCAAGCCGTGCTGTCCTCGCAAGCCGTGCGGTCCTTGGAAGCCGTGCTGTACTCGCAAGCTTTGCTGTCCTCGCAAGCTTTGCTGTCCTCGCAAGCTTTGCTGCCCTCGCAAGCTTCGCTGTCCTCGCAAGTTGTGCTGTCCTCGCAAGTGTAGCTGTCCTTGCAAGTTGAGCTGTCCTCTCAAGTTGAGCTGTCCCCTCAAATTGAGCTGTCCTCTCTAGTTGATCTGTCCTCTCTAGTTGATCTGTCCTCTCTAGTTGAGCTGTCTTCTCATGTTGAGCTGCCCCCGGAAGCTGTGCTCTCCCTGCAAGATGTGCTGTCCCCGCAAGCTGTGCTGTCCCCACAAGCTGTGCTGCCCCCGCAAGCTGTGCTGTGCCTGCAGGCTGTGCTGTCCCCGCAAGCTGTGCTGTCCTTGCAAGCTGTGCTGTCCCCGCAAGTCTTGCTGTCCCCGCAACCTGTGCTGTCCCCGCAAGCTGTGCTGTCCCCTCAAGCTGTGCTATCCCCGCAAGCTGTGCTGTCAGCGCAAGCTGTGCTGTCTCCACAAGCTGTGCTGTCCCCGCAAGCTCTGCTGTCCCCGCGAGCTGTGCTGTCCTCGCAAGCTGTGCTGTCCTCACAAGCCGTGCTGTCCTCGCAAGCCGTGCTGTCCTCGCAAGCCGTGCTGCCCTCGCAAGCCGTGCTGTCCTTGCAAGCCATGCTGTCCTCGCAAGCTGTGCTGTCCTCGCAAGCTGTGCTGTCCTCGCAAGCTGTGCTGCCCTCACTAGCCGTCCTGTCCTCGCAAGCTGTGCTGTCCTCGCAAGCTGTGCTGTCCTCGCAAGCTGTGCTGCCCTCGCAAGCTGTTCTGTCCTCGCAAGCTGTGCTGTCCTCGCATGCTGTGCTGTCCTCGTAAGCTGTGCTGTCCTCGCAAGCTGTGTTATCCTCGCAAGCTGTGCTGTCCTCGGAAGCTGTGCTGTCCTCGCAATCTGTGCTGTCCTCGCCAGCCGTGCTGTCCTCGCAAGCCATGCTGTCCTCGCAAGCCGTGCTGTACTCGCAAGCCGTGCTGTCCTCGCAAGCTTTGCTGTCCTCTCAAGTTGAGCTGTCCTCTCAAGTTGAGCTGTCCTCTCAAGTTGAGCTGTCCTCTCAAGTTGAGCTGTCCTCTCAAGTAGAGCTGTCCTCTCAAGTTGCGCTGTCCTCTCTAGCTGAGTTGTCCTATCAAGTTGAGGTGTTCTCTCAAGTTGAACTGTCCTCTCAAGTTCAGCTGCCCTCTCAAGTTGAGCTGTCCTCGCAAGCTGCTCTGTCCTCACAAGCTGTGCTGTCCTCGCAAGCTGTGGTGTCCTCGCAAGCTGTGCTGTCCTCACAAGCCGTGCTGTCCTTGCAAGCTGTGCTGTCCTCACAAGCCGTGCGGTCCTCGGAAGCTGTGCTGTCCTCGCAAGCTTTGCTGTCCTCGCAAGCTTTGCTGTCCTCGCAAGCTTTGCTGCCCTCGCAAGCTTCGCTGTCCTCGCAAGTTGTGCTGTCCTCGCAAGTGTAGCTGTCCTTGCAAGTTGAGCTGTCCTCTCAAGTTGAGCTGTCCTCTCTAGTTGATCTGTCCTCTCTAGTTGATCTGTCCTCTCTAGTTGAGCTGTCCTCTCATGTTGAGCTGCCCCCGGAAGCTGTGCTCTCCCTGCAAGATGTGCTGTCCCCGCAAGCTGTGCTGTCCCCACAAGCTGTGCTGTCCCCGCAAGCTGTGCTGTCCCCGCAAGCTGTGCTGCCCCCGCAAGCTGTGCTGTGCCTGCAGGCTGTGCTGTCCCCGCAAGCTGCGCTGTCCTTGCAAGCTGTGCTGTCCCCGCAAGTCTTGCTGTCCCCGCAACCTGTGCTGTCCCCGCAAGCTGTGCTGTCCCCGCAAGCTGTGCTATCCCCACAAGCTGTGCTGTCAGCGCAAGCTGTGCTGTCTCCACAAGCTGTGCTGTCCCCGCAAGCTCTGCTGTCCCCGCGAGCTGTGCTGTCCTCGCAAGCTGTGCTGTCCTCGCAAGCCGTGCTGTCCTCGCAAGCTGTGCTGTCCTCGCAAGCCGTGCTGCCCTCGCAAGCCGTGCTGTCCCTGCAAGCCGTGCTGTCCTCGCAAGCTGTGCTGTCCTCGCAAGCTGTGCTGTCCTCGCAAGCTGTGCTGTCCTCCCAAGCGGTGCTGTCCTCGCAAGCGGTGCTATCCTTGCACGCCGTGCAGTCCTCGCAATCCGTGTTGTCCTCACAAGCCGTGCTGTCCTCGTTAGCCGAGCTGTCCTCGCAAGCCGTGCTGTCCTCGCAAGCTGTGCTGCCCTCGCTAGCCGTCCTGTCCTCGCAAGCTGTGCTGTCCTCGCAAGCTGTGCTGTCCTCGCAAGCTGTGCTGTCCTCGCAAGCTGTGCTGTCCTCACAAGCTGTGCTGTCCTCGCATGCTGTGCTGTCCTCGCAGGCTGTGCAGTCCTCGCAAGCTGTGTTATCCTCACAAGCTGTGCTGTCCTCGGAAGCTGTGCTGTCCTCGCAACCTGTGATGTCCTCGCCAGCCGTGCTGTCCTCGCAAGCTGTGCTGTCCTCGCAAGCCGTGCTGTCCTTGCAAGCCGTGCTGTCCTCGCAAGCTTTGCTGTCCTCTCAAGTTGAGCTGTCCTCTCAAGTTGAGCTGTCCTCTCAAGTTGAGCTGTCCTCTCAAGTTTAGCTGTCCTCTCAAGTAGAGCTGTCCTCTCAAGTTGCGCTGTCCTCTCTAGCTGAGCTGTCCTCTCAAGTTGAGCTGTTCTCTCAAGTTGAACTGTCCTCTCAAGTTGAGCTGTCCACTCAAGTTGAGCTGTCCTCGCAAGCTGTGCTGTCCTCGCAAGCTGTGCTGTCCTCACAAGCTGTGCTGTCCTCGCAAGCTGTGCTGTCCTTGCAAGCTGTGCTGTCCTCGCAAGCTGTGCTGTCCTCGCAACCTGTGCTGTCCTTGCAAGCTGTGCTGTCCTCGCAAGCCGTGCTGTCCTTGTAAGCTGTGCTGTCCTCGCAAGCCGTGCTGTCCTCGCAAGCTTTGCTGTCCTCTCAAGTTGAGCTGTCCTCTGAAGTTGTGCTGTCCTCTCAAGTTGAGCAGTCCTCTCAAGTAGAGCTGTTCTCTCAAGTTGCGCTGTCCTCTCTAGCTGAGCTGTTCTCTCAAGTTGAGGTGTTCTCTCAAGTTGAACTGTCCTCTCAAGTTCAGCTGCCCACTCAATTTGAGCTGTCCTCGCAAGCTGTTCAGTCCTCACAAGCTGTGCTGTCCTCGCAAGCTGTGCTGTCCTCGCAAGCTGTGCTGTCCTCACAAGCCGTGCTGTCCTTGCAAGCCGTGATGTCCTCGCAAGCTGTGCTGTCCTCGCAAGCTTTGCTGTCCTCTCAAGTTCAGCAGTCCTCTCAAGTTGTGCTCTCCTCTCAAGTTGAACTGTCTTCGCAAGTTGAGCTGTCCTCTCAAGTTGAGCTGTCCTCTCAAGTTGAGCTGTCCTCTCAAGTGGAGCTGTCCTCTCAAGTTCCGCTGTCCTCTCTAGCTGAGCTGTCCTCTCAGGTTGAGGTGTTCTCTCAAGTTGAACTGTCCTCTCAAGTTCAGCTGTCCTCTCAAGTTGAGCTGTCCTCGCAAGCTGTTCTGTCCTCACAAGCTGTGCTGTCCTCGCAAGCCGTGCTGTCCTCGCAAGCTTTGGTGTCCTCTCAAGTTGAGCTGTCGTCTCAAGTTGAGCTGTCCTCTCAAGTTGAGCTGTCCTCTCAAGTAGAGCTGTCCTCTCAAGTTGCGCTGTCCTCTCTAGCTGAGCTGTCCTCTCAGGTTGAGGTGTTGTCTCAAGTTGAACTGTCCTCTCAAGTTCAGCTGTCCTCTCAAGTTGAGCTGTCCTCGCAAGCTGTTCTGTCCTCACAAGCTGTGCTGTCCTCGCAAGCCGTGCTGTCCTCGCAAGCTGTGCTGTCCTCGCAAGCTGTGCTGTCCTCGCAAGCCGTGCTGTCCTCGCAAGCTGTGCTGTCCTCGCAAGCAGTGCTGTCCTGGCAAGCTGTGCTGTCCTCGCAAGCTGTGCTGTCCACGCAAGCTGTGATGTCCTCGCAAGCTGTGCTGTCCTCGCAAGCTGTGCTGTCCTCGGAAGCTGTGCTGTCCTCGCAACCTGTGCTGTCCTCGCCAGCCGTGCTGTCCTCGCATGACGTGCTGTCCTCGTAAGCTGTGCTGTCCTCGCAAGCCGTGCTGTCCTCGCAAGCTTTGCTGTCCTCTCAAGTTGAGCTGTCCTCTCAAGTTGAGCTGTCCTCTCAAGTTGAGCTGTCCTCTCAAGTTTAGCTGTCCTCTCAAGTAGAGCTTTCCTCTCAAGTTGCGCTGTCCTCTCTAGCTGAGCTGTCCTCTCAAGTTGAGCTGGTCTCTCAAGTTGAACTGTCCTCTCAAGTTGAGCTGTCCTCTCAAGTTGAGCTGTCCTCGCAGGCTGTGCTGTCCTCGCAAGCTGTGCTGTCCTCACAAGCTGTGCTGTCCTCGCAAGCCGTGCTGTCCTTGCAAGCCGTGCTGTCCTCGCAAGCCGTGCTGTCCTCGCAAGCTTTGCTGTCCTCTCAAGTTGAGCAGTCCTCTCAAGTTGTGCTCTCCTCTCAAGTTGAACTGTCCTCGCATGTTGAGCTGTCCTCTCAAATTGACCTGTCCTCTCAAGTTGAGCTGTCCTCTCAAGTAGAGCTGTCCTCTCAAGTTGCGCTGTCCTCTCTAGCTGAGCTGTCCTCTCAAGTTGAGGTGTTCTCTCTAGTTGAACTGTCCTCTCAAGTTGAGCTGTCCTCTCAAGTTCAGCTGTCCTCGCAAGCTGTTCTGTCCTCACAAGCTGCGCTGTCCTCGCAAGCTGTGCTGTCCTCGCAAGTTGTGCTGTCCTCGCAAGCCGTGCTGACCTTGCAAGCCGTGCTGTCCTCACAAGCCATGCTGTCCTCGCAAGCCGTGCTGTCCTCCCAAGCCGTGCTGTCCTCGCAAGCCGTGCTGTCCTCGGAAGCCGTGCTGTCCTCGCAAGCTTTGCTGTCCTCGCAAGCTTTACTGTTCTCGCAAGCTTTGCTGTCCTCGCTAGCCGTGCTGTCCTCGCAAGCCGTGCTGTCCTCGCAAGCTAAGCTGCCCTCGCTAGCCGGCCTGTCCTCGCAAGCTGTGCTGTCCTCGCAACCTGTGCTGTCCTCGCAAACAGAGTTGTCCTCGCAAGCCGTGCTGTCCTTGCATGCCGTGCTGTCCTCGCAGTCCGTGCTGTCCTCGCAACCCATGCTGTCCTCGTAAGACGTGATGTCCTCGCAAGCTGTGCTGTCCTGGCAAGCCGTGCTGTCCTCGCAAACCGTGCTGTCCTCGCAAGCCGTGCTGTCCTCGCAAGCCGTGCTGTCCTCGCAAGCCGTGCTGTCCTCGCAAGCCTTGCTGTCCACACAAACCGTGCTGTCCTCCCAAGCCGTGCTGTCCTCGCAAGCTGTGCTGTCAACGCAAGCCTTTCTGTCCTTGCAAGCTGTGCTGTCGTCTCAAGTTGAGCTGTCCTCTCAAGTTGAGCTGTCCTCTCTAGTTGAGCTGTCCTCTCTAGTTGAGCTGTCCTGTCAAGTTGAGCTGTCGTCTCAAGTGTAGCTCTCCTCTCAAGTTGAGCTGTCCTCTCAATTTGAGCTGTCGTCTCAAGTTGAACTGTCCTCTCAAGTAGAGCTGTCCTCTCAAGTTGCGCTGTCCTCTCTAGCTGAGCTGTCCTCTCAAGTTGAGGTGTTCTCTCTAGTTGAACTGTCCTCTCAAGTTGAGCTGTCCTCTCAAGTTCAGCTGTCCTCGCAAGCTGTTCTGTCCTCACAAGCTGCGCTGTCCTCGCAAGCTGTGCTGTCCTCGCAAGTTGTGCTGTCCTCGCAAGCCGTGCTGCCCTTGCAAGCCGTGCTGTCCTCACAAGCCATGCTGTCCTCGCAAGCCGTGCTGTCCTCCCAAGCCGTGCTGTACTCGCAAGCCGTGCTGTCCTCGGAAGCCGTGCTGTCCTCGCAAGCTTTGCTGTCCTCGCAAGCTTTACTGTTCTCGCAAGCTTTGCTGTCCTCGCTAGCCGTGCTGTCCTCGCAAGCCGTGCTGTCCTCGCAAGCTAAGCTGCCCTCGCTAGCCGGCCTGTCCTCGCAAGCTGTGCTGTCCTCGCAAACAGAGTTGTCCTCGCAAGCCGTGCTGTCCTTGCATGCCGTGCTGTCCTCGCAGTCCGTGCTGTCCTCGCAACCCATGCTGTCCTCGTAAGACGTGATGTCCTCGCAAGCTGTGCTGTCCTGGCAAGCCGTGCTGTCCTCGCAAACCGTGCTGTCCTCGCAAGCCGTGCTGTCCTCGCAAGCCGTGCTGTCCTCGCAAGACGTGCTGTCCTCGCAAGCCATGCTGTCCACACAAACCGTGCTGTCCTCCCAAGCCGTGCTGTCCTCGCAAGCTGTGCTGTCAACGCAAGCCTTTCTGTCCTTGCAAGCTGTGCTGTCGTCTCAAGTTGAGCTGTCCTCTCAAGTTGAGCTGTCCTCTCTAGTTGAGCTGTCCTCTCTAGTTAGCTGTCCTGTCAAGTTGAGCTGTCGTCTCAAGTGTAGCTCTCCTCTCAAGTTGAGCTCTCCTCTCAATTTAAGCTGTCATCTCAAGGTGAGTTGTCCTCTCAAGTTGAGCTGTCCTCTCTAGTTGAGCTGTCCTCGCAAGCTGTGCTGTCCTCACAAGCCGTGCTGTCCACACAAACCGTGCTGTCCTTGCAAGCTGTGCTGTCCTCGCAAGCTGTGCTGTCATCGCAAGCCGTGCTGTCCCTGCAAGCCGTGCTGTCCTCAAAGCCATGCTGCCCTCGCAAGCCGTGCTGTCCTCACAACCCGTGCTGTCCTCGCAAGCCGTGCTGTCCTCGTAAGCTGTGCTGTCTTCGCAAACCGTGCTGTCCTCGCAAGCTGTGATGTCCTCGCAAGCAGTGCTGTCCTCGCAAGCTTTGCTGTCCTCGCAAGCTGTGCTGTCATCCCAAGCGGTGCTGTCCTCGGAAGTTGTGCTGTCGTCTCGAGTTGAGCTGTCCTCTCAAGTTGAGCTGTCCTCTCAAGTTGATCTCTCCTCTCTAGTTGATCTGTCCTCTCTAGTTGATCTGTCCACTCTAGTTGAGATGTCCTCTCTAGTTGAGCTGTGCTCTTAGGATGAGCTGTCCCCGCATGCTGTGCTGTCCCCACAAGGTGTGCTGTCCTCGCTAGCCGTGCTGTCCGTGCAAGTTGTGCTGTCTTCGCAAGCAGTGCTGTCCTCACAAGCCATGCTGTCCTCGCAAGCCGTGCTGTCCTCGTAAGCAATGTTGTCCTCGCAAGCTGTGCTGTCTTTGCAAGCTGTGCTGTCCTCGCAAGCCGTGCTGTCCTCACAAGCCGTGCTGTCTCAACAAATCATGCTGTCCCCGCAAGCCTTGCTGTCCCCGCAGGCCGTGCTGTCCTCGCAAGCCATGCTGTCCTCGCAAGCCGTGCTGTCCTCGCAGGCTTTGCTGTCTTCGCAAGCTGTGCTGTCCCCCAAGTTGTGCTGTCATCTCAAGTTGTGCTGTCGTCTCGAGTTGTGCTGTCATCTAAAGATGAGCTGTCCTCTCAAGTTGAGCTGTCCTCTCAAGTTGAGCTGTCCTCTCAAGTTGAGCTGTCCTCACAAGCTGAACTGTCCTTGCAAGTTGAGCTGTCCTCGCAAGTTGAGCGTTCCTCTCAAGTTGAGCTGTCCTTTCAAGTTGAGCTGACCTCTCAAGTTGAGCTGTCCTCTCAAGTTGAGCTGTCCTCTCAAGTTGAGCTGTCCTCTCTAGTTGAGCTCTCCTCTCAAGTTGAGCTCTCCTCTCAAGTTGAGCTCTCCTCTCAAGTTGAGCTGTACTCTCAAGTTGAGCTGTCCTCTCAAGTTGAGCTGTCCTCTCAAGTTGAGCAGTCCTCGCAAGCTGTGCTGTCCTCACAAGCTGTGCTGTTCTTGCAAGCTGTGCTGTCCTCGCAAGCTGTGCTGTCCTCACAAGCTGTGCTGTCCTCGCAAGCTGTGCTGTCCTCGCAAGCTGTGCTGTCCTCGCAAACTGTGCTGTCCTCGCAAGCTGTGCTGTCCTCGCAAGCTGTGCAGTCCTCGCATGCTGTGCTGCCTTCGCTAGCTGAGCTGTCCTCGAAAGCTGTGCTGTCTTCGCAAGCTGTGCTGTCCTCGGAAGCTGTGCTGTCCTCGGAAGCTGTCCTGTCCTCGGAAGCTGTGCTGTCCTCGCAACCCGTGCTGTCCTCGCAACCTGTGCTGTCCTCGCAAGCCGTGCTGTTCTCGCAACCCATGCTGCCCGCGCAAGGCGTGCTGTCCTCGCAAGCCATGCTGTCCTGGCAAGCCGTGCTGTCCTCGCAAACCGTGCTGTCCTCGCAAGCCGTGCTGTCCTCGCAAGCTGTGCAGTCCTTGCAAGCCATGCTGCCCTCGCAAGCCGTGCTGTCCTCGCAATTCAAGCGGTCCTCGCAAGCTGTGCTGTCCTCCCAAGCTGTGCTGTCCTTGAAAGTTGTGCTGCCATCTCAAGTTGAGCTGTCCTCTCAAGTTGAGCTGTCCTCTCAAGTTGAGATGTCCTCTTAGCTTGAGCTGTCCTCTCATGTTGAGCTCCCCTCTCAAGTTGAGCTGTCATCTCAAGGTGAGCTGTCCTCTCAAGTTGAGCTGTCCTCTCAAGTTGAGCGGTCCTCGCATGCTGTGCTGTCCTCACAAGCTTTGCTGTCCTCCCAAGCTGTGCTGTCTTCCCAAGCTGTGCTGTCCTCGCAAGTTGTGCTGTCGTCTCAAGTTGACCTGTCCTCTCAAGTTGACCTGTCCTCTCAAGTTGAGCTGTCTTCTCTAGTTGATCTGTCCTCTCAGGTTGAGCTGTCCCCGCAAAGTGTACTGTCCCCCCAAGGTGTGCTATCCCCGCAAGGTGTGCTGCCCCGCAAAATGTGCTGTCCCCTCAAGGTGTGCTGTCCCTGCAAGCTGTGCTGTCCCCGCAAGCTGTGCTGTGCCCGCAAGCTGTGCTGTCCCCGCAAGCTGTGTTGTCCCCGCAAGCTGTGCTGCCCCACAAGCTGTGTTGTCCCCACAAACTGTGTTCTCCCCGCAAACTGTGCTGTCCCCGGAAGCTTTGCTGTCCACGCAAGGTGTGCTGTCCTCGCAAGCTGTTTTGTCCTCGCAAGCTGTGCTGTCCTCGCAAGCTGTGTTGTCCTTGCAAATTGTGCTGTCCTCGCAAGCTTTGCTGTCCTCGCAAGTTGTGCAGTTCTCGCAAGTTGAGCTGTCCTCTCAAGTTGAGCTCTCCTCTCAAATTGAGCTGTCCTCTCTAGTTGATCTGTCCTCTCTAGTTGATCTGTCCTCTCCAGTTGAGCTGTCCTCTGATGTTGAGCTGCCCCCGCAAGCTTTGCTGTCCCCACAAGATGTGCTGTCCCCGGAAGCTGTGCTGCCCCGCAAGCTGTGCTGTCCCCGCAAGCTGTGCTGTGCCTGCAGGCTGTGCTGTCCCCGCAAGCTGTGCTGTCCTTGGAAGCTGTGCTGTCCCCGCAAGTCTTGCTGTCCCCGCAACCTGTGCTGTCCTTGCGAGCTGTGCTGTCCCCGCAAGCTGTGCTGTCCCCGCAAACTGTGCTGTCGCCGCAAACTGTGCTATCCCCGCAAGCTGTGCTGTCCCAGCAAGCTGTGCTGTCCCCGCAAGCTGTGCTGTCCCCGCAAGCTGTGCTATCCCCGCAAGCTGTGCTGTCAGCGCAAGCTGTGCTGTCTCCACAAGCTGTGCTGTCCCCGCAAGCTCTGCTGTCCCCGCGAGCTGTGCTGTCCTCACAAGCTGAGCTGTCCTCGCAAGCCGTGCTGTCCTCGCAATCCGTGCTGTCCGCGCAAGCCGTGCTGTCCTCGCAAGCCGTGCTGTCCTTGCAAGCCGTGCTGTCCTCGCAAGCTGTGCTGTCCCCGCAAGCTGTGCTGTCCCCACAAGCTGTGTTGTCCCCACAAACTGTGTTCTCCCCGCAAACTGTGCTGTCCCCGCAAGCTTTGCTGTCCACGCAAGGTGTGCTGTCCTCGCAAGCTGTTTTGTCCTCGCAAGCTGTACTGTCCTCGCAAGCTGTGTTGTCCTTGCAAATTGTGCTGTCCTCGCAAGCTTTGCTATCCTCGCAAGCTTTGCTGTCCTCGCAAGCTTTGCTGTCCTCGCAAGTTGTGCAGTTCTCGCAAGTTGAGCTGTCCTTGCAAGTTAAGCTGTCCTCTCAAGTTGAGCTCTCCTCTCAAATTGAGCTGTCCTCTCTAGTTGATCTGTCCTCTCTAGTTGATCTGTCCTCTCCAGTTGAGCTGTCCTCTGATGTTGAGCTGCCCCCGCAAGCTTTGCTGTCCCCACAAGATGTGCTGTCCCCGGAAGCTGTGCTGCCCCGCAAGCTGTGCTGTCCCCGCAAGCTGTGCTGTGCCTGCAGGCTGTGCTGTCCCCGCAAGCTGTGCTGTCCTTGCATGCTGTGCTGTCCCCGCAAGTCTTGCTGTCCCCGCAACCTGTGCTGTCCTAGCAAGCTGTGCTGTCCCCGCAAGCTGTGCTGTCCCCGCAAACTGTGCTGTAGCCGCAAACTGTGCTATCCCTGCAAGCTGTGCTGTCCCCGCAAGCTGTGCTGTCCCCGCAAGCTGTGCTGTCCCCGCAAGCTGTGCTATCCCCGCAAGCTGTGCTGTCAGCGCAAGCTGTGCTGTCTCCACAAGCGGTGCTGTCCCCGCAAGCTCTGCTGTCCCCGCGAGCTGTCCTGTCCTCACAAGCTGAGCTGTCCTCGCAAGCCGTGCTGTCCTCGCAATCCGTGCTGTCCTCGCAAGCCGTGCTGTCCTCGCAAGCCGTGCTGTCCTTGCAAGCCGTGCTGTCCTCACAAGCTGTGCTGTCCTCGCAAGCTGTGCTGTCCTCGCAAGCTGTGCTGTCCTCCCAAGAGGTGCTGTCCTCGCAAGCGGTGCTGTCCTCGCAAGCCGTGGTGTCCTCGCAATCCGTGTTGTCCTCGCAAGCCGTGCTGTAATCGGTGGCCGTGCTGTCCTCGCAAGCCGTGCTGTCCTCGCAGGCTGTGCTGCTCTCCCTAGCCGTCTTGTCCTCGCAAGCTGTGCTGTCCTCACAAGCTGTGCTGTCCTCGCAAGCTGTGCTGTCCTCGCAAGCTGTGCTGTCCTCGCAAGCCGTGCTGTCCTCGCAAGCTTTGCTGTTCTCTCAAGTTGAGCTGTCCTCTCAAGTTCAGCTGTCCTCTCAAGTTTAGCTGTCCTCTCAAGTTGAGCTGTCCTCTCAAGTTTAGCTGTCCTCTCAAGTAGAGCTGTCCTCTCAAGTTGCGCTGTCCTCTCCAGCTGAGCTGTCCTCTCAAGTTGAGCTGTTCTCTCAAGTTGAACTGTCCTCTCAAGTTGAGCTGTCCTCTCAAGTTGAGCTGTCCTCGCATGCTGTGCTGTCCTCGCAAGCTGTTCTGTCCTCACAAGCTGTGCTGTCCTCGCAAGCTGTGCTGTCCTTGCAAGCTGTGCTGTCCTCGCAAGCTGTGCTGTCCTCGCAAGCTGTGCTGTCCTCGCAAGCTGTGCTGTCCTCGCAAGCTGTGCTGTCCTCGCAAGCAGTGCTGTACTGGCAAGCTGTGATGTCCTCGCAAGCTGTGCTGTCCTTGCAAGCTGTGATCTCCTCGCAAGCTGTGCTGTCCTCACAAGCTGTGCTGTCCTCGCAAGCTGTGCTGACCTCGCAAGCTGTGCTGTCCTCGGAAGCTGTGCTGTTTTCGCAACCTGTGCTGTCCTCGCCAGCCATGCTGTCCTCGCAAGCCGTGCTGTCCTCGCAAGCTTTGCTGTCCTCTTAAGTTGAGCTGTCCTCTGAATTTGAGCTGTCCTCTCAAGTTGAGCAGTCCTCTCAAGTAGAGCTGTCCTCTCAAGTTGCGCTGTCCTCTCTAGCTGAGCTGTCCTCTCAAGTTGTGGTGTTCTCTCAAGTTGAACTGTCCTCTCAAGTTCAGCTGCCCTCTCAAGTTGAGCTGTCCTCGCAAGCTGTTCTGTCCTCACAAGCTGTGCTGTCTTCGCAAGCTATGCAGTCCTCGCAAGCTGTGCTGTCCTCGCAAGCTGTGCTGTCCTCGCAAGCAGTGCTGACCTCGCAAGCTGTGCTGTCCTTGGAAGCTGTGCTGTCCTCGCAACCTGTGCTATCCTCGCAAGCTGTGCTGTGTTCGCAAGCCATGCTGTCCTCAGTAGCCGTGCTGTCCTCGCTAGCTGTCTTGTCCTCGTTAGCCGTGCTCTCCTCGCAAGCCATGCTGTCATCGGAAGCCGTGCTGTCCTTGGAAGCTGTGCTGCCCTCGCAAGCTGTGCTGTCCTGACAAGCCATGCTGTCCTCGCAAGCCGTGCTGTACTCGTAAGCCGTGCTGTCTTCGCAAACCGTGCTGTCCTCGCAAGCCGTGCTGTCCTCGCAAGCCGTGCTGTCCTCGCAGGCTTTGCTGTCCTCGCAAGCTGTGCTGTCATCCCAAGCGGTGCTGTCCTCGCAAGTTGTGCTGTCGTCTCAAGTTGAGCTGTTCTCTCTAGTTGAGCTGTCCTCTCAAGTTGATCTCTCCTCTCTAGTTGATCTGTCCTCTCTAGTTGATCTGTCCACTCTAGTTGAGATGTCCTCTCTAGTTGAGCTGTCCTCACAGGTTGAACTGTCCCCGCAAGCTGTGCTGTCCCCACAAAGTGTGCTGTCCACGCAAGCTGTGCTGTCCGTGTTAGCTTTGCTGTCTTCACAAGCAGTGTTGTCCTCGCAAGCTGTGCTGACCACAAAAGCTGTGCTGTCCTCGCAAGCCGTGCTGCCCTCGCAAGACGTGCTGTCCTCACAAGCTGTGCTGTCCTCGCAAGCTGTGCTGTCCTCGCAAGCTGTGCAGTCCTCGCAAGTTGTGCTGTCCTCGCAAGCTGTGCTGTCCTCGCAAGCTGTGCTGTCCTCGCAAGCTGTGCTGTCTTCGCAAGCTGTGCAGTCCTCGCAAGCTGTGCTGTCTTCTCAAGCAGTGCTGTCCTCGCAAACTGTGCTGTCCTCGCAAGCTCTGCTGTCCTCAGAAGCTGTACTGTCCTCAGAAGCTGTCCTGCCCTCGGAAGCTGTGCTGTCCTCACAAGCTGTGCCGTCTTCGCAAGCTGTGCTGTCCTCACAAGCTGTGCTGTCCTCGGAAGCTGTGCTGTCCTCGCAAGCTGTGCTGTCCTCGGAAGCTGTGCTGTCCTCGCAAGCTGTGCTGTCCACACAAGCTTTGCTGGCCTCGCAAGCTTTGCTGTCCTCGCAAGCTGTGCTGTCCTCGCAAGCTTTGCTGTCCTCGCAAGCTGTGCTGTCCTCGCAAGCCGTTCTGTATTCGAAAGCCGTGCTGTCCTCGCAAGCCGTGCTGTCGTCGCAATCCGTGCTGCCCTCGCAAGCCGAACGTCCTCGCAAGCTTTGCTGTCGGCCCAAGCTGTGCTGTCCGCGCAAGCTGTGCTGTGCTCGCAAGCAGTGCTGTCCTCGCAAGCTGTGCTGTCCGAGCAAGCTGTGCTGTCCTCGCAGGCCGTGCTGTCCTCGCAAGCAGTGCTGTCCTCGCAAGCTGTGCTGTCCTCGCAAGCTTTGCTGTCCTCCCAAGCTGTGCTGTCCTCCAAAGCTGTGCTGTCCTCGCAAGTTGTGCTGTCGTCTCAAGTTGAGCTGCCCTCTCAAATTGAGCTGTCCTCTCAAGTGCAGCTGTCCTCTCAAGTTGAACTGTCCTCTCAGGTGGAGCTGTCCTCTCAAGTTGAACTGTCCTCACAAGCTGTTATGTCCTTGCAAGCTGTGATGTCCTATCAAGCTGTGCTGTCCTCGCAAGCTGCGCCGTCCTCGCAGGCTGTGCTGTGCTCGCAAGCAGTGCTGTCCTCGCAAGCTGTGCTGTCCGAGCAAGCTGTGCTGTCCTCGCAAGCTGTGCTGTCCTCGCAAGCTGTGCTGTCCTCGCAAGCTGTGCTGTCCTCGCAAGCTGTGCTCTCCTCGCAAGCTGTGCTACCCTAGCAAAATTTGCTGTCCTCGCAACCTGTGCTGTCCTCGAAAGCTGTGCTGTCCTCGCAACCTGTGCTGTCCTCGCAACCTGTGCTGTCCTTGCAAGCTGTGCTGTCCTCGCAGGCCGTGCTGTCCTCGCAAGCCGTGCTGTCCTCACAAGCAGTGCTGTCCTCGCAAGCTGTGCTGTCCGAGCAAGCTGTGCGGTCCTCGCAAGCTGTGCTGTCCTCGCAAGCTGTGCTGTCCTCCAAAGCTGTGCTGTCCTCGCAAGTTGTGCTGTCGTCTCAAGTTGACCTGTCCTCTCAAGTTGACCTGTCCTCTCAATTTGAGCTGTCCTCCCAAGTTGAGCTGTCCTCTCAAGTTGAGCTGTCCTCGCAAGCTGTGCTGACCTGGCAAGCTGTGCTGTCCTCGCAAGCTGTGCTGTCCTCGCAAGCTGTGCTGTCCTCGCAAGCAGTGATGTCCTCGCAAGCTGTGCTGTCCTCGCAAGCTGTGCTGTCCTCAAAAGCTGTGCTGTCCTCGCAAGCCGTACTGTCCTCGCAAGCCGTACTGTCCTCGCAAGCCGTGCTGTCCTCACAAGCTGTGCTGTCCTTGCAAGCTTTGCTATCCTCGCAAGTTGTGCTGTCCTCTCAAGTAGTGCTGTCCTCTCAAGTAGTGCTGTCCTGTCAAGTAGTGCTGTTCTCTCAAGTTGAGCTGTCATCTCAAGTTGAGCTGTCCTCTCAAGTTGAGCTGTCCTCTCAAGTTCAGCTGTCCTCTCAAGTTAAGCTGTCCTCTCTAGTTGAGCTGTCCTCTCAAGTAGAGCTGTCCTCTCAAGTTGAGCTGTCCTCTCAAGTTGAGCTGTCCTCTCAAGTTGAGCTGTCCCCTCAAGTTGTGCTGTACTCTCTAGTTGAGCTGTCCTCTCAAGTTGAGCTGTCCTCTCAAGTTGAGCTGTCCTCGCAAGTTGAGCTCTCCTCGCAAGCCGTGCTGTCCTCGCAAGCTGTGCTGTCCTCGCAAGCGGTGCTGTCCCCGCAAGCTGTGCTGTCCTCGGAAGCTGTGCTGTCCTCACAACCTATGCTGACCTCGCAAGCCGGCTCTCCTCGCAAGCCGTGCTGTCCTCGCAAGCCGTGCTCTCTCGCAAGCCATGCTGTCCTTGCAAGCCGTGCTGCCCTTTCAGGCTGTGCTGTTCTCACAAGCCGTGCTGTCCTCGCAAGCTTTGCTGTCCACGCAAGCTTTGCTGTCCTCGCAAGCTGTGCAGTCCTCCCAAGTTTTGCTGTCCTTGCAAATTGGGCTGTCCGCACTAGTTGTGCTGTCCTCGCAAGTTGGGCTGTCCTCTCAAGTTGTGCTGTCCTCTCAAGTTGTGCTGTCCTCTCAAGCTGTGCTGTCCTCTCAAGTTGAGCTGTCCTCGCAAGCTGTGCTGTCCTCGCAAGCTGTGCTGTCCTCGCAAGCTGTGCTGTCCTCGCAAGCTGTTCTGTTCTCTCAAGCTGTGCTGTCCTCGCAAGCTGTGCTGTCCGCGGAAACTGTGCTGTCCTCACAACCTGTGCTGTCCTCGCAAGCCGTGCTGTCGTTGCAAGCCGTGCTGTCCTCGCAAGCCGTGCTGTCCTCGCAAGCCGTGCTGTCCTCGCAAGCCGTGCTGTCCTCGCAAGCCGTGCTGTCCTCGCAAGCTGTGCTGTCCTCGCAAGCTGTGCTGTCTTCGCAAGCTTTGCTGTCCTCGCAAGCTTTCCTGTCCTCGCAAGCTCTGCTGTCCTAGCAAGTTGTGCTGTCCTCGCAAGTTTTGCTGTCTTCGCAAGATGTGCTGTCCTCTCAAGTTGTGCTGTCCACTCAAGTTGTGCTGTCCTCTCAAGTTGTGCTGTCCTCTCAAGTTGTGCTGTCCCCTCAAGTTGTGCTGTCCTCTCAAGTTGAGCTGTCCTCTCAAGCTGAGCTGTCCACTCTAGTTGAGCTGTCCTCTCAAGTTGAGTTGTCCTCTCAAGTTGAGCTGTCCTCTCAAGTTTTGCTGTCCTCTCAAGTTGAGCTGTCCTCTCAAGTTCAGCTGCCCTCTCAAGTTGAGCTGTCCTCTCAAGTTGAGCTGTCCTCACAAGCTGTGCTGTCCTCGCAAGCTGTGCTGTCCTCGCAAGCTGTGCGGTCCTCGCAAGCTGTGCTGTCCTCGCAAGCTGTGCTGTCCTCGCAGGCTGTGCTGTCCTCGCAAGCCGTGCTGTCCTAGCAAGCCATGCTGTCCTCGCTAGCTGTGCTGTCCTCGCAAGCCATGATGTCCTCGCAAGCCATACTGTCTTCGGAAGCCGTGCTGTCCTCACAAGCCGTGCTGTCCTCGCAAGCTTTGCTGTCCTCGCAAGTTGTGCTGGCCTCTCAAGTTGAGCTGTCCTCTGAAGTTGAGTTGTCCTCTCAAGTTGACCTGCCATCTCAAGTTGAGCTTTCCTCTCAAGTTGAGCTGTCCTCTCTAGTTGAGCTGTCCTCTCTAGTTGAGCTGTCCTCTCTAGTTGAGCTGTCCTCTCTAGTTGAGCTGTCCTCTCAAGTTGAGCTGTCCTCTCAAATTGAGCTCTCCTCTCAAGATGAGCTCTCCTCTCAAGTTAAGCTGTCATCTCAATGTGAGCTGTCCTCTCAAGTTGAGCTGTCCTCTCAAGTTGAGCTGTCCTCGCAAGCTGTGCTGTCCTTGCAAGCTTTGCTGTCCTCCCAAGCTGTGCTGTCGTCCCAAGCTGTGCTGTCCTTGCAAGTTGTGCTGTCGTCTCAAGTTGACCTGTCCTCTCAAGTTGACCTGTCCTCTCAAGTTGAGCTGTCTTCTCTAGTTGATCTGTCCTCTCAGGTTGAGCTGTCCCCACAAGGTGTACTGTCCCCCCAAAGGTGTGCTGCCCCGCAAGCTGTGCTGTCCCCGCAAGGTGTGCTGTCCCCGCAAGCTGTGCTGTTCGCGCAAGCTGTGCTGTTCCCGCAAGCTGTGCTGTCCCTGCAAGCTGTGCTGTCCCCCCAAGCTGTGCTGTCCCCACAAGCTGTGCTGTCCCCACAAACTGTGCTGTCCCCGCAAGCTGTGCTGTCCCCACAAGCTTTGCTGTCCTCGCGAGGTGTGCTGTCCTCGCAAGTTGTGTTGTCCTCGCAAGCTGTGCTGTCCTCGCAAGCTGTGTTGTCCTTGCAGATTGTGCTGTCTTCGTAAGCTGTGCTGTCCTCACAAGCTGTGCTGTCCTCGCAAGCTGTGCTGTCCTCGCAAGCTGTGCTGTCCTCGCAAGCTGTGCTGTCCTCGCAAGCTGTGCTGCCCTCGCAAGCTGTGCTGTCCTTGTAAGCTGTGCTGTCCTCGCAAGCTGTGCTGTCCTCGCAAGCTGTGCTGTCCTCACAAGCTGAGCTGTCCTCGCAAGCAGTGCTGTCCTGGCAAGCTGTGCTGTCCTCGCAAGCTGTGCTGTCCTCGCAAGCTGTGCTGTTCTCGCAAGCTGTGCTGTACTCGCAAGCTTTGCTGTCCTCGCAAGCTGTGCTGTCCTCGCATGCCGTGCTGTCCTCGCAAGCCGTGCTGTCCTCGCAAGCCGTGCTGTCCTCGCAAGCCGTGCTGTCCTCGCAAGCTGTGCTGTCCTCGCATGCCGTGCTGTCCTCGCAAGCCATGCTCTCCTTGCAAGCCGTGCTGTCCTCGCAAGCCGTGCTGTCCTCGCAAGCTTTGCTGTCCTCTCAAGTTGATTAGTCCTCTCAAGTTGTGCTCTCCTCTCAAGTTGAACTGTCCTCGCAAGTTGAGCTGTTCTTTCAAGTTGAGCTGTCCTCGCAAGCTGTGCTGTCCTCGCAAACTGTGCTGTCCTCGCAAGCTGTGCTGTCCTCGCAAGCTGTGCTGTCCTCGAAAGCTGTGCGGTCCTCGAAAGCTGTGCTGTCCTCGCAAGCCGTGCTGTCCTCACAAGCCGTGCTGTCCTCGCAAGCCGTGCTGTCCTCGGAAGCCATGCTGTCCTCGCAAGCTTTGCTGTCCTCGCAAGCTTTGTTGTCCCCGCAAGCTTTGCTGTCCTCGCAAGCTTTGCTGTCCTCGCAAGTTGTGCTGTCCTCGCAAGTTGTGCTGTCCTCGCAAATTGAGCTGTCCTTGCAAGTTGAGCTGTCCTCTCAAGTTGAGCTGTCCTCTCAAATTGAGCTGTCCTCTCTAGTTCATCTGTCTTCTCTAGTTGATCTGTCCTCTCTAGTTGAGCTGTCCTCTCATGTTGAGCTGTCCCCGGAAACTGTGCTGTCCCCGCAAGATGTGCTGTCCCCGCAAGCTGTGCTGTCCCCGCAAGCTGTGCTGTCCCCGCAAGCTGTACTGTCCCTGCAAGCTGTGCTGTCCCCGCAAGCTGTGCTGTCCTTGCAAGCTGTGCTGTCCCCACAACCCTTGCTGTCCCCGCAACCTGTGCTGTCCCTGCAAGCTGTGCTGTCCCCGCAAACTGTGCTGTCCCCGCAAACTGTGCTGTCCCCGCAAACTGTGCTATCCCCGCAAGCTGTGCTGTCCCCGCAAGCTCTGCTGTCCCCGCGAGCTGTGCTGTCCTCGCAAGCTGTGCTGTCCTCGCAACCCGTGCTGTCCTTGCAAGCTGTGCTGTCCTCGCAAGCCGTGCTTTTAGTGATTTCAAGGTGTGCAGCATTCGCAATCTGTGCAGCTTTCACAAGGTATGCTGCTTTAGCAAAGTGTGCTACGTTCACAATGTGTGCTGCCTTTGCAATGTTTGCAGCCTTCACAAGTGATTCTGTCTTCGCAATGTGGTTCAAATGGCTCTGAGCACTATGGGACTTATTATCTGAGGTCATCAGTCACCTAGAACTTCGAACTACTGAAACCTAACCAACCTAAGGACATCACACACATCCGTGCCCGAGGCAGGATTCGAACCATCGACCATAGGAGTTGCGCAGGTCCTGACTGAAGCGCCTAGAACCTGTCGGCCACCGCGGCCGGCTTCTTCACAATGTGTGCTGCCTTCATACTGTATGCTGCATTTATACAGTGTACTGGCTTCACAAGGTGTTCTGCCTTCACAAGTTGGCCCTCCTTCACAATATGTACTGCCTTTGCAGTGTCTTATTCCTTCACATGGTCTTCTTCCTTTGCATGCTGTGCTACCTTCGCAAGGTTTGCTACTTTCGAAAGGTTGACCGCCTTCACCGGATATGCAGCTTCCGCAAGGTAACCTTGCAAAGGCAGCACATATTGTGAAGGCAACACACCTAGCTAATGCAGCATTTCTTGTGAAGCAGCACTCCTTGAGAAGCCAGCACATCTTGTGAAGGTAGCACATCTTCTGATAGTAGAGGCAGAAAACCTAGCGTAGGCTGCACACCTTGCGAAGGCTACACACTGTGTCAAGGCAGAACAGCTTGCAAAGGCAGCACACCTCACGAAAGTAGCACACCTTGCGAAGACAGGACAGAATGCAATGGCAGAAAATCTTGCAAAGGAGAACACCTTGCAAAGAACAACTGCCTTGCAAAGGCAGCACACCTTGTGGAGGCTGCACACATTGCAAATGCAGGACACCTTGCAAAGACAGCACATTTCCTAAATACAGCCCTCCTCCAAAGGACAGCACATATCCCAAAGGCAGCACACCTTCTGGAGACAGTTTACTTTCGTGCATATTGTCCACAAACTGAGGAAAGAAATATAGGATGTGAAGTTACCTTCCCATTCCTGCATATTTTTGCGGGAACGGTCGCAGCATTCGGCATCTGGCAGTAGGTGTGCAGGGTTGAGTTTCCGTCATGACTTCTGGTGTGGTGGGCGCCCTGTCGCTCCACATCAGCTGTGCACGCGAGTGCAGCGTGCTCAGTGCAGCTGCTGCGCCACACTTCTGTGTGCAGCACGTTGGTCTCTGTTCCACAGGTGTAGCCTGTACGAGCGACCTTCCAAGCAGTTAATAATTAATGTAAACCCAGCCATGTCGCTGTTTTATGCTCTACGTGTTAATTTAATGGTACTCTTGTCTTACGTTTTATAATTCAATAGAAGAGTTCCTATTAGGAGATTGACCTCTTGGACGTAGAATGCCTTTCATATCTTCTGCCAAAATGATATTACCTTAATGAAATCTGAAGAGAGGGACAATTTTGTAATTAAAGGAACTCTGCTCGTTTACGTCGTTTACTGCTATCAGGTGGAACATATATATTAAATAGCCAGGTGTTGTAAACAGTACAAGCTACAACTGTATTACATGTGAGTTTTCAACGTGATCCACTATCATGCCCTCTTTCGCGAGTATCACGGTCTCTAATTCATCTCCAGTTCCAGCATTAATTACAGCGCTATATCCCAATACAACGTGTAGTGCAGTATCCTTTACTTCTGTAACTAGAATAATATCAATGTTTGGCTCATACATAAAGTATTTCAAGGTACTTGCTTTTAGGGAGCTCCCTGTGCTGTTTATGGATTCATAATGTATCACATTTCATAAATTCAACTCTTTCATCGCATGCAGTCAGTATGAAAGCTATGGATAAGTGTCACATACGTATCTACCTCTGTCGCTTCGTTTGGATGAGGTAACCATTCCCGTCCCCCCTTGCAATCTTAGTAAGCATGCAGCGAAAATCGTGCACAGACACACATGTGAAACTCTTAAATTGACCGAATCAGTTCGATAGCTATGATTCAGGGCCTAGTGTAATGCCACCATGTGTTTGAAACCTCCGCAAAGAATTCTGTTGCATGGTTCATACTGATGTCTCGATATCGCCATTGTGTAACTTACAGCAAGTATTTTATTCTTGTCGCTCACCTACATTAAGGAAAATGGGAAACATTTACCACCTTCCGATATTGTTGTCATTGTTAGTAAGTAGAATGAAAGTAGTCCCTGGTCAGGAGAAACTAAAAGCGATTATGTGTTTCCACAGACAGAGCTTAACAATTCGTATCAGTACACTGTCCCATCCAAGGGGCAGATTCATTACTCTGTCGTATGCATATAACGAGATAACATAAAGACTTTACGTCACAGCTACTCAGTTCATGGGGCTAGGTAACCTACACACATCGACATCATTCACTTCTTCTTTGCTGAGATAGTATAAATTTCGTAAGTAAAATGACATTGCAAGTTGTTGTTGTAGTGAACATCTTCTAAATGCTTAATGCAAAGACACTATTTACACACGGTCATCCTGACTGACGATGCGAGGAAGTAAATTGACTGGCTCGGTTAAGAGGTGTATATAATTTTGATTCGTTTCACAATAGATTCACGTAGAATGGTCATTTTTGAAAGTTTCGGCGAACAATACAGTTAAGACTTTGATTACGATACATGCATCACATTCTTGTACAGCTATTGTATTAAACGTGTGCTACTTTCGATATTAATCGCAATTGCAGAAAGCAGCAATGAATATGTCTCGTCTCGTTTCTCCGACCGTTTCCCGTACTGTGCGACCCACAGAGCTCTATCGCTGCATCAGCGGTCGATTGTTGCTGTTGCCGCCACGGAATGGTGGCAGTTAAATTCAAATAGCCTCCAAGTATAAGGGATTCTACGATATAAATGAAAATGGAAAGAAGTAACGAAAGCGGCAACTAGTAGTCAAACTCAACGTTCCTGGTGGTTTAATGCTATGACAATTTTAAACAATAAACTACGCAGTGGAACTGAGAGCTATCACAGGAATCTGCGATATACACTCGATGGACAAACTGAGTAAAGTTTTCGTCCTTGCCACTTCTCATTTTACAGACAACTGATTCTGACTACTTCTTATGAGCTGAACTGAGGCCATAACTCATGTCGAAGTTGTCTGTTTGTATTACTACTATCGTATCTTTCTTAGGTAAAGAACGAGCAAAATAGCAGTTTTGCGTTTAGCATGCAATCATCCAGGATACAATTTCTACAGTCAGAGCATTTTCTGTTGCGGCATAGGAATGATTATGTGATTACTTCTGTATGGAATTCATCTGTAACTTTATGAACTCAATATTTAGTAAGAGGGCCAACCGAATTACATACTGCACAGTGTGAATAATTGCTGCAATTTTGGTGGCAACAACAACAAACAACCAGTCAGTGCCGAGATTTGGCTGTAGAATAGTGGCAACACAGAGCTACCTTAGCAGCCGAGTGGTTCATGAAGCCTTGGCCGTGACCACAGCGGCTAAGGCGCGTCTACAGCCGTAGCAACCGCACAGCAGCCCACACTGAGGTGTGACGTCACACGGCACCCCTGTCTCGGTTGACCACCCACAACGTGTTTCGCTACATTTGATCAATTCACTATTTGCTCATACCTGAAACGTTAGTAAGTTTTTTTTGTGATCGGTATAAACAAATGAAACGTGTTGTATAATACTCCCCTACGAGGGGCATTACTATTAACAATTTTACATTCAATTTTTATCAATAGCTTATTTGCTAGTTGCCCCATTTCCTCTTTCTACGCTCAGTTAGCGTCAAGCAAATCACGCGTACCTTCGAAACTTGGACCTTTTTACCAGGTACATCTCTAGAAGTATTAGGTACATAACATGTCTTTGTAATTTACACGCAGAACTTAATTTTCTACGAAAAAGACAGACGTCAATCCTTATCTCTGTTTAAGATACGCGTCGGAATCTCTCCCTACTTGAAGCGGCGAACGTATGTCCGAAACTCCGCCCATAGCTCATCCCCGCATATACTGCCGATTGCAACGTGCGCGCCCAGTAGTCTCTGATCAGTTACGCCATTGTAATCTGTCCAGAGTGAGCTGTTTCGCCGTCCACAGATTATTACAGAACGTGCACGGCCTTTATACCCAGTTTATGTATTTTAGACTTTTCGTTTCAAGGTTTGCCAAATGACAGTCGCTCCCAGTCCGTGTTTCACGACCGCTTTCTTTGCAGTCTGCCGCCGATTGTGAACTTAGCTCCTTTTCCAGTCACATAACCTTTCTTCCAACGTTGGTTGTAATGACTGATGCCTCTTGTTACTCCATGCCATGAATGGTTATCTGCATTCCGAAGAGCTAAATGAAAATTAATGCAACGTAGACTATTATTTTAAACTGATGGAAGTAACAGTTCTTAGCGAGTAGCCTCGAACCCGATATTCAATTCAGAGTTTACCTCGGACGAGAAAAAACGTTCTGTGTAGTGTTGAAAGCTGTGACGAAAAAAGGAATCTATTTATTTCCATTCTCTACAAAGGAAGTGCAAAAAAATCAACTTATCCCATATCTGTAATACAAATTTATTTGAAAGCGCTGGCCATCGCTACGGTCGTACGAAGGCAATCCAAAGTTTATTCCACACCGCCAGACTGCGTTATGCGATCCTCTCTGGCGCTGTGTGCTGACGGATTTGAAATCGCAGCCGCCTGTCTCTGTGACGTGGCAGTCTTGTTCGCTCACAGTTATTTCATATTTCGTGTTACCTCCTTTCATGCTAAAAGACCGCAGCCTTCTCTCCACGCACACAAAAACAGATTTCTATTTTTTTTTATTCATTTCACGAAAATGCGTGATTCGCGCCGAACCAGCGATATGGAAAGACGTTCTATTGGCGCCTCGCGTGGCAGAAGACGTTGACTGCGAAAGGAGTTTCGGAGGACGCAGTGCAGCCGTTGGTCGACAGATGGCAGTAGGCGACTTGCAGTGTCCGGCAGTGATATAAACAATAAGACGCTAAAAAGAAATAAACAGCGCGGAAAAGAGTAACATGTCTACTGGGCATCTTGTGACACGCGGCGATCACCGACATTGTATATAATAGTGCACACGAAAATTCTGATAGCCTTTTGTTGAGAATTGTAAATATCGAAAGCGGGAGAAATGTTAAGCGTAAAAATAAAATCTTTGCTTCCCTGTGTTTCCGTTTTGTAACAGGAAAGGTATGTTAATATTTACTTTCATTGCGTGAAACAAAAAGTAAAACATTCCTTAGCAGTTCTACGTATGCCTACCGAGTGTGTTTTTCACAAACCGATCTTTCACCACCGCTTGTGGTTCGTCATGTAAACACTATCATATCGGTTTTCGAAATGCGGTTACCGGTTCCGGGTTTTTTACTGTATTTTAAAGGTAAAGCACACTACCACCACATTCCATCATTTTACCTTTTGTAGCACAATCATTTTATCAGAGACTAAGTAAGTATTGAACTCCTGGGAAAGCGGTCAGCGCTCAAGTCGGCTCATCTCTGGCATGAATGACGGTGCACGATGACAAAATCTCGCTTAAACAGCACTGCTTAAGTTACGCCTTTTTTCACAAACGTGGCACATACGTCTCTGGATGACTTCCAAACGGGTCGACCCCCCATGTTCCGCCACGTCACTCCAATACCAGCACTGGTTACACGAAATCGCCAAATAATGACATTGTATTGACTTTGAACGTATTTAATTATGCTTGCAGATCTTAGTAACGTAGAAGCCGAATGTATTTTTCTGTTGATTCTCCCTCTTCTGCAGCCCACAGAGCTTTGTCAGTGCCCCAGCCATTGATTGTTGGTGCTAGCCTTCCGCAACGTCGGCAGTTGAACTTTCTAGCTAGTAATGTCGATTTTATTAAGTAAGTGAAAACGGAGGAAAATGATAATAATTGCACAACCACCAGTCAAACGTAACGTTTAGCGAAGTTATAGGCGAGCAAAGCCTTAAGCCAAAAATTACGACAATGGGGCACACATAACCGTTATTGCATAAATCCACATTCAGAGTTGGGCCTTCCACGCACAATGTCGCAAAAGTTACCGTTATGTCCAAACGAAATTACGCATCGTATTCTTCGATGAAAAATGCCACTGACTTCCACTAATCACTTGTGGCGTAATGTTTTCATAACACTTCCACCTCACTACAATAAACGGCTGTGAGCTCTATTACACATTCTGTCCGATGTAGAAGCACTTCAATATTTCCGCAATAGTAATTTAGGAGATACTCAAAGCTGTCACCTTTGGTCCTCTTAATTATCACGTCAGTATTCACATATGTTATGTGAGCGTCGACCACCGGTTTGCTCACACGGAGAGATGATGATTTGTTGTCATCAAACAGCACATATGGAAACCGAATCACCAAACTCGTCGTTCATCCGAACATGAGTTAACTATCGTATTCGTCTCTAGAAAACAGTACTTATTGATAAAAGCGACAGTAATTTCTGTAACCGTTCTCTTTCGTCAACTGTTAATTGCATTCTTCTTAGTTCAAGGGTTTTCAGTTCTTCAGCAATACATAAAGTAACAGTTTCAAAGACGAGATATTTATGAAATGCCACTAAAACAGCACTGCGCCGAAAATTCCGTTACGACTGTGGACGGAGTGTGTCGCAACGACATTCTTCTGACACACACTTCCGGCGTTCTTGGCCGGCTTAGACGTGAGTAACAAATCGAGGTTCGGATGAATGTCTCCACCGCCTCTTCCTGGACCAGCTGACACCAGCCGTGCTGCCAAACGAGGTGTCGACGTCTGCGACGCTGCTTCCCCCGTGCTTAAAACGTAAACGAGTCTTGAGACTCCTCTGTCATCTGTCGATGCTACGGCAACAGCCGCCGTGCGGCTACAAGTTGCTGCTGTACATTCTCCTCTCTGCGGCCTGTCTTTCCACACAAGTGATGGGGCTCGGTTTTACGTGAATATAAGTAACGTAACTATTATTGCGTACAACACCACAGCCAGTATTTACAGTTACTAGTAACTGCTTTTTCGCATTACTCATCTTAAATGTATTCAGGTTTTGTAATACCTTAACTGTTTTCGTATGTGCTTGTGGTCGTCGGCAAGCAAATGCATCATTACCAGCGCAGAAAACTCATCGTCGTCAAACCGGCATCGGAGACGAATTTGCGTACCTGCAAAGGTAGCTACTTACGAGAGTTTACATGTATTCTGGAACCTACACAGCTTACTCTGTTATTGGCCACACTAAGAAAATAAAATTAGCACTCGAAAAATACCGTCTGTTTAGGAACTTAGGGAATGTCAAGGGCGCACTTTTTGTTTGGCTCTAGCTTTAAAGCGCCATAAAAACATTTAGTCGTGTATATGTAACCTTTTGCAACTCTGCACCTTACAAATTATTTTTCTCGCCTTACCCGTGTTTCTACTAGCTGACTAGTGACATGTTTTCCTTATTACAGCATTTTCCATTGCGAAGTGGGGCTGTGGCCCTTTACATATTCCGGCCACATATTAAGAGAGTGTTATGATTGTCCTGATGACAATGATGATGGAAAAGAGAAAGTTGTTCTTATTGTGTCTCGTACTATCAAGAGCTTAGTGAGTATCTATGCAGTTTCTTTGCGACAGTACTTTATTATCTAAAGATCAGGGCAGGCGTCTCTTGCTGATACGCTATGGTGACGTCATAACATCCACCCTCGCGACTCATTCATTACGAATGGCTCTGCACTGCCACATATGCTAGCTCTGTAATGGAGTGTGGCTGGCCTCACATTCTCCTCACTAAAATAATACAGTGAGTGCTCTGACACTTATGGTTTTTTGAAAAAATTAAATTCTTCGCTATTTCAAAGCGTCTCAATTTTGTTCTACTGTAAGTGTAAAACAGTTTTAAAACGTGGAAATGGCGGATATCTGTTCGACTGTGTTTTACTCTCTGGGCGATAAGCGCAAAAATACTTTTTTAAGGCATTGTCTTCGCCTCGACAAACGAATCTCCTGTCCTCTGTTGACAACATGCTGACATTGTTCCCGTCACGTCTTCCTCCTCGAAATTCTACAGTAGTCTGTTTCACATTTTTGCTATACGTTAAAAAAAATACCGCAATTTTTTTTTTTACTACGAGAAACGAGATTATCATTTTTATTTCTTCTTGTGAAGTGTGCTATCCGTCGCGTTTAAATGACCGACATTGCACAGTTGTACCACAGATTGGCACGATTTGTGTATCTACATACTCTTCAGAAATCATTGCCCATTCTAATGAGGAAACGTATTTAAATCTTGCTTCGTAACAATTTGGTTCAATGTATCACATGTGCTTTTACGTAGTTACTGTGTACTGAACTTCAAAGTTATAAATCGCTCGTAACGCATTCCGTCATTTTGCCGTATTTAGCACTTTCTACCATAGACGAAGTGTATTGTATGACTTGAGAATTCGACCATTACTGTCGCGTCACGTCTAGAACAAACAGGGTGGGGAAAAACAATTTGACCGAAAGTGCAGAGCAGGAAGGCAGCATCAAATGAAGGAATTTCGGTATTGCAAGTGTCAGTTGAATATTTCGGGCGCTATGCCAACATGGCAACTGTGGTCACTTTGAAGATTTGCTATGACATACTTATAGCAATAAGTGGCGGCTCCCTTCTTACTCATTTTCACCTTTTTAAGACATACTGAAACATGAGACATGCACATCTGATTCTCTTCATCTCTAAAAACGTGCAGTGTCCGAAGTCAGCTAAGTGCGATACACGTGTAAGTGGCGCTTTAAATTTATCTTGTTCTCATGGTGGCGGTTGGTTAGTTCACATAGCCTGTGTTTACGTATACATTTTCTGTAAACTACCAGTCATTTGGAGCCAAGACGGTCGTGTGTGGGATTTTAATTACGTTCCGGTGCCGCCGAAAATATTCAGTCGCGAAGCCTAGTTGCTATACTCAAATTTTTGTGTTTCAAGCTGCGTTTCCACGATACACTTTTGGTCACATTGTTTCTATGCACCCTGTATGACGACGCCGGATGGCAAACTTCGCTGAATCACAACAGCTTAAATTTTTCTTTTCTTACGAACGCTGGGTGACTGCCACCCATATTCTGCCACGTCACTGGAACGCTAGCACGCGACACATAAAATCACGAAACCAGTATCAGATCCGCGTAATTACACTGTACCGATTATGTGCATATTTAAACGTTAATCACAAATGTAGATTGCAGTAATGTGTAAGATGAATTTCTTTTTCCGTTAGTCTTCCGCGTCGTGCAACCGACAGAGCTTTGTCGCTGCCTCAGCGACTGATTGTTGCTGCTACTACGCAGAACGATGTCAATTTTAAAGTCTGCCGCGAGTAATGGCGGTTTTCTGAAGCAAACGAAAGCGGGAGAAAAATGTATATGTATCATCTGATCGAGAGTGAATCCCTAATTGGCACAGCGACTTAATTTTTAATATTTACGAGCAGCAGAGCCTGGCGTAGCCGTCCAGTTGCGAGATGCGTGTCCATTCCGACACGTGAATCGCACCCCTAGTCGCTGGCAGTTGTAACATTGTAATGCATTCGAAGTGTGCTCTTTCGCACACCGCACCTACATGGATGGACTTGTGTCTCAGCTGCGTCCAGCTGATGGTATCGTAGACTCCTAAGAAGGAGACCATTCTGTGAGAAAATGTTCCGGAAAACACGCATAGAAATCGTCAAAAAATACCTTCAGAACCTTTCTATCCAAGCCAGTTAACGCTTGTGCTACTTATATTATGCTCACTTTAATGACACACGTGGTGCAGAATATGCGTAGCGGTAAGGGATGGAACTTATTTACACTCCACGGCTTTGAAGACGTATGATGGCTAGAAACATTCCTGTCGAGTCGAGGCGAAACCTTAAACAAGTACACAGGATTAGCAGATATGTTGTCACCACCCATCGATTGTGAAGGTTTAATAAACAAGTTGACAGCGTCGTCTGTTTCGCATCGAGGCGGAATATAATCGCAGTGTGAGAACCTATCTTACTTCGTGGCAATGTGTCCAGCTGTTGTCCTTCTGTGTTTCTACAGACTGCATTCGTATCTGGTAACGGATAAGGAAAAAGATCTATCGTCGGCCTTTACACACAGAACATGTGAAGAGGAGCACCGTATGGAAACTAACAAGTAATTTACTGGAAAGGTGATAAAAATGGAAAAAAAATCTTGCGTCAGCGATATTATTCTGTCGTGTCTGGGCAGCGCCGAACGCGAGAACGAACGCCACCAAAGCTTTATTTTAATTTACGGTGCCTGATTGCGTTGTACGGCGCTCGTTGGCGCACGTGAAACTTTGGGCACACACACACAGCGTTTCATACCTTAGGCCATAGTCACACACATGTAGACGGCAAATGCATCTATCCTTGCCGTGTCGAGGTTCGAAACCAGGTGGATAAGACAGTTGCAGTATTAAGCACACATATCAACGACGGATCTCCGTGTCGTATTAGCGTCACACGTGTAGCAATTCCGTTAAGCTAATTTCCCCAAGACTCGCAGTGCTAATCCGGTATCTATCCTTGTTGCGTTTGGTCAGGTGGCACGACAGCAAACGTTTCACACACTGTCCTGACAATTCTTTATTTTCACGAACGACAGAATTCCTGTTCTTGTTAGACTGTGGCTCATTTAGCTGGCCGCTTCTACAGAAGAGCAAATATCGGCCTGGCGGGAAGCATACAGTTTTCTGGCCGTTTCCTCAGGAGTACGTGTGGTGTGCGTCATTATGCCTTAAGAAGTAACATCTGTGATGTGCGAATTTACACAGAATAAGAGGCTATGGTCCCTGCATACTCCAGTACAGATAGCGACACAGTATCGAGATATGAAGCGTGAAGAACCGAATACGTTACTGATGGAGGACGCCCTTATACCGAGTTAGACATTAACATCCCGTCGTCTCAAAATCTTTGCCATTCGTAACGTTTTACACCTGACGACCGACACGCATCCCTGCTTTCAACCCATGGAAGGACACACTCGCCCTGTTTATTACGGCCGACTCTGCAGCGCCACACGTGCAGCCCCTGCCTTCGACAGAGCTCGGCCTTACAGTATTCTCACTAAGACGATGCGTTTAGTACTGCGAAAGATTTGTCCTATAATTAAGTTTTAGCGTTTAAATGGTGTACTGTTTATTCTGCTACTGCTTTAATGTGTTATCTAAACATATAAATGGCGTACATCTAATCGATCGTTAGGAAAACGGGGATTACATGTTCCAAACGCACAAATTTCCATCGCTTTATTTTCTGCATCGACATTCGAATTGCACAGCCTTTGTTGCCAAAGAGTTTTCGTTGTGGTTTGCTTCCTCCTCTGCGAAGTAGTGCTGTGATTTCTTATGCATTCCATCCACGTATCAAATCAGCATGAAAGTTGCCCTAATGAGAATAGAGAAGAAATTTAACATTACTAGGTGCTCGTACAAAGTTTGGTGTCCGCTCTCCGACGTGTCCGAAAAGTCCATACCAGGAAACCGCACTACAAAATGGCACGCATTGTGTATGTTGATAATCTTTAAAAACCGTGTCCCAATTACGGCAAGCACAGTTGCTAAGCTAAAACTAGTGTGTACTAATAAAATGTTTAATATGTCTCCAATACACTGACTTTACATAGGAAAGCGTCTCACGTTGAATTGCTAGAACAATAATTATAAAAGGTGGCAATGTTATTTACGCACTATCTTTTAAATAGATATGATGGTATCTGATACCCAGCTACTAATGCAAAGAAACGTACTGATGCTAAAATGCTTTAAATTCTTGCTATCATTTAATATTTAAAATTTAATAATTCTCTTCTTGTTAATATTTAATTAATTAACTTACGTCGTTCAGATTTCGTAACGATGACGGCCTTAAAATTTAAAGTTGTTCAGTCCCTGTTTTGTTTTCTTTCAATTGTTGCGAGCCAGCGATGGTGCAATATTGTTCGCTTTCAAGTCTACACATTTATAAAAATCAGGTCCAGGAAACACTTTTGTGATCACGGTTGCGATTCAGACGGTATTCGCGTCATTGTACTGATTAAGAGTTTTCGTTTCCGAAAGATGCAGGTTCGATCAAAGCTGTGTGCGCTTTTGCGCGTATAATGAAAATATTCCTAACACGTCGCGTAACAAAAAGTAACATGCGAATCACAACCGTGGTCAAACGAAGAAAATATATGATGACATAAATGTTCTTCGCTGTTATGCAGGACAGGTTTAGATTAAACGCCGCAATTTTCAGTCTTTTTAAATCACAGTACGATACGCTTTAGAGATATTTGTTTTGAATAACTTGCATTTACCTTTTCTTATACAATATGGTCCTTGTCCGCGAGAATTATCTCTCTCTCTCTCTCTCTCTCTCTCTCTCTCTCTCTCTCTCTCTCTCTCTCTGTCTCTCTCTCTTTTTATAGCCTTTATACATTCACATTACATACATCGATTAAGAAACTTTTCTTTCTCTACCGACCAGCACGAGCACAAAACCCGCCCAGACAAAATGTCTTACATAGAATTAGTTCTCACTTAAGAATCATATATAGTTTCGTAGTACAAACAATGCTAGTTTATTCCGTGCAATAGAAAGTCTTTGATTCACTGAGCACAAAAATTAAAATAATAAAATTATAATTACAATTTTAATATCGTCAGTTATTGTTTATTTTATGAAAATAAGGTTTGACATTGTCGTAATATTATTTTTCATCGTTGTAGCACTATAACGTACTCTGAATATTTCTGTGAATGACGCATACTACTTTTCTTTCGTTCCGACCGACGCTTCGAAGTAAATATCGAAACTGCTTTGGAGTTTATCCACGTACGGTTCCAGAGGCTACGTGTAGCAGCTTTCAGTCTAATCAGGATTGGTGACAAATGAAGCTGTTTTGTCTTCTGGTCTTAAGAAACTGATAGCACCTCTTTGTTCCGACAGACTATGCTTGACCGTTCCTACACGTGGACCACAACGTCACACGCGTTTTGCTCAGGTTGTGCCGCAGGTGTATATTGAGACCAGAAAGGAAAACAACGATTAAATCATTATATATGAGTTCCTCTCATTCACTTCTGTGCCTGTTATTCAGTTCTCGCCGTATGCGATGCTTTATTTGGGAAGTAAGGAGCATCTCTAGTTAGTTTCGGTAGCAAACTTTTGCCCACAGCTGAAACTCAGTTTCCAAACCACATCTGCCATGAAATGAGGTCGTCTTTACTAGTGAGGCGATGAAGCGGTTTCCCAACTCTGGGTAAATCTGTTTTTTTTTACTTTCATTGCCTAGGGGAATTCACTGAAAGACCATAGTGTTGTCTCCCTTAACCATAGAAAACACGATAAGAAATATTACGGTCTTCCGATTAAACTACAGTTGAGAAAAGCCTTCACTTCATCATCGTAATCGGATTTCCTTCTCGGTCACCGCCCTATAGCTGTTCGGTATGAGATAAACGGACAATTAAAATGACGCGGTGTTTATAAATTGCCGCAAAACCTGCCGTGGGCCGAAAATTCCGTTACAACTGGGAACGGAGTTGCTCGCGACGCCATTCTTGCGTCAGACGCTGTCGGTGCTCTTGACGAGTTAAACTTGAGTAGCGGTTCGGGATTATTTTATAAAGTTCCATCGCTCTTCTTTTGGTGACCGTATCATTGTCGTCGTGCTGCCAGGGAAGATGTCGATGTCTGCGACGCTGTTTCCCCACGTCGGGGCGTCAATGATTCGACGAATTACTCTGGAGTACAGCCGCTGTCCAGGTTGAAACTACAGTTGCGAAATCTGATCTGTGCGGCCTCTCTGATGACAGAAGACGTAAAGCCTTTGTATGAGATAAAAAAGTCTGTTTACCTCGGTTTTGCGTCGATAACAGTACTGTCAATATAGCTGGCAAAACACACGTGCGAATTATTACACATAGTTAAGCCGAACATATTTCTCCATCCCCTGCGGCCTACAGAGCTTTGCCACTGATGGCAGTTCGACTCTCTCGCGAGTGACGGCTGTTATCTGACCTTTCTTAAAATCCACCCACAGCAGGACGTCGCGTCGCCCGCCATTCACGAGATGCGTGTCCGTTCCAACATGTGAATCACACGCCTAGTCGATGGCCAGTTGCACCATTTTAATGCATCCCGACAGTGCTGTTTCGCAGTCTGCACATTCATGGGCGGCATTCTGTTCCAGCTGCCTCCAGCTGACGGTATCCTAAATTTCTGAGGAGGAGGCGGAGGTTGTGTGAGAAAATCTTCCAGAAAACACCTATAGAATTCGTCAAAAACCACCGTCAAAACATTTTTATCCGGGTCAGTTAATGCATGAGATTCTGTTTGATTATGCTCACACGGATCACACGCTTTGTGTGGTAAGAGTTGTTACATATATACGCTTCAAAGTTATGAAGACTTGGAACGGTTAGAAAGACTCGTCTTGAGTCCCGGCCAAGTCTTAATCATATACGCATTATCATCGTCTATATCGTCAACAGACATCGATTGTGAAGATGTATAAAAAATTGTCGACAATGTCACCTGCTTTGTGCCGATGCGTAATTTAAATGCGGTGTGCATCGACAGATTCCATTCGTAACTGGAAACAGATTAAAATATATCTATCCAGAACCTTTAGACACTGCACCTGTGAGGACAAAGAACACGTTCAAGTCAAGCAGTAATTCACTGACAAGGCGGTAGAAAATTAAAACAAAAAAACTTGTCCCATCCATAATCTTTTGTCCTGTTGCTGGGCAGAGCAGGTCGCGAGAACCAATGCCGCAAGAGCTTTCTTGACGGTGCCTGAATGCGTTACACGCTGCACGCCGGCCTGTGTAAAATTTTGGACACAAACCGTGTTCCGTACCTTCGGCCAATCTCGAAACTCTGCCGTAGTGTCCTTCATATTCTTGCCATATATTAAAACAATCTTGCAAATTTTTTTTATTATCACGTAAAACAAAAGTTAGTATTTTGATTGTCTCTTATTAAACGTGCTATCACTCGTGTTTCAATAGTCGACATCGCAAAGTTGTCCCGCGACCCAGTGTGATTTGTATGTCTACGTACTCTTTCTAAATGATTGCCCAGTGTGGGACAAGCACATCTGCGGGAAATTCGTTATGATACAATTATTATCTAGTATTCGAATCTCTGATTTGTCGGTTATATACATATTTCGGGAGATGTATGCGGCCTTCAGATCGTTTTGTGACAGTAAAATAGTAGGACTGCTACTACATTCCACATCTGCGATGTCGATGCTGGATGTGTCCCTACAACCACAGCCGCCTCTCGCTTAGTGGCAAAGGCTCGAGCTCACAACAGTGGCTGGGAACAAAAACATCCCCTAACCCTGTGTACAGCGGTGGGAATGTGAATTTACTCCAAGTCTTCTGCCCACATCTAAACGCCTAATCTTTTCAGGTGCAGAACGCTTCCACCAGTGTCCGCCTCGTATTTCTTTCGACAACGAGCGTAATTCTGGTCTACTAATAAAGCAGCCACGAACGCTTTAATGGGCCTGGATAAGACTTTTGAACATCCCTTTACGTGTGATCTGCTCCTCACACTTCTCCATCTTATATTTTCACTGGCGTCCGTAAGGAATTCGAACTCTACATTACATATTGACGTTTTACTTTCACAATACGAAAACACCGCCAAGTTTGTTTCATCGTCGACAGTTGCTCAGCGGAGACCATAGGTGTGAAACGTATGAAGCTTGGAACGTACCGCAGGCGGTCGTTCCGGCTAGTGGAATCTATTAAGGTCTCACATGTAACCACCAGAACTGTTTACGTATACATTTTCTGTAAAATACCTATCATTTTGAACAAAGGCCTCAGTATGGCAGATTTCAATTACGTTCCCGTAGCGCTGAAAATATGCATTTACGACCCTTAGTTGCCATACACACATTCCTATGTTTCATGCTGTCCTTCCGCCCTGCACTTTTGGTCAAACTGTTTCTCCACGCCCTGTATAACGGTGCTGGATGGCAAACCTCGCTCAAACAGCACTGTTTAAATTAGTCGCTTCATACGTTCGTTACACATACATCACTGAATGACACCCAGCCAGGTCGTCCGCCTATATTCCGCCACGTCACTGGAAAGCCAGCACGCGATCCACAAAATCACGAAACCAGCACCAGATTCGCACGGTGACACCGTACTGGTTGTAAGCACATTCGGACATTAATCGCAATTGCAGATCATAGTAATGTAGGAGCCGAGTTTATCTTTCCGTTAATTCTCCGTCTCCCGCAGACCACAGAGCTCTGTCGCTGCATCAGCGGTCGATTGTTGCTGCTGGCGCCACGGAATGATGGCAGTTAACATTCAGAGTTTCTCCGGAGTATCTGCGATTCTGTTAAAGGAATGAAAACAGAAAGAAGTAACGAATGAGCCAACTCGGAATCAAACAGTACGTTTCTGGTAGTTTAATGCGATGACAATTTTGAATGATAACTTTGGTGATGCGACTGCGTTACCAGCAATTACAGAAACCCAGGTTCCCTCACTATAGTTATCGTCCGTGCCAAGTTTCATTTGAAACACAACGGAATTGTACTATTTCCAATGAACTACACATAACCTAGCCTGTAATTCATGACCAAGTTGACTGTTACTACTACTGCTACTCTCGTATTTTTTTTTAGGTAAATAATTAGCACAATGCTCACACGAGAAAGCGGTCTTGCGTCCATCATGCAATCATCCTGGAAACAATTCCTCCAGCCAGAGCATTTCTTTTTCCGACACAGGAATGATTTTACAATTACCTTTGCATGTAATTCATACTTTACTGTATAAACTGAATACTTAGTAAAAGGGCGAACCGAGTTAAGTACTGCATAGTGTGAATGAATGCTGCGATTTTCCAACAAAGAACAACGGGCACAAAATACTGAGACTCGGCTACAGATATCTGCCATCACCGAGCTGCAGTGGCAGCTGAGTCATTCGTGAAATCTTAATGGCGGCCACGGCTGCCGAGACTCGTCCACGGATGCAGCAGCAGCCCACAGTGTGGCGTGACGTCACAAGGCACCCCTGTCTCCAAGACAACGCACGACGTGTGTTACTATATCTTATCACTTATTTCCCTTTATCGAGCATTTCCATATTTACTCACCTTTGAACTCCAGTATATTTTCTCGGTATCAATACAATCAATTTCAACGCTCTGTATAATACTTTTATACGAGCGGTACGATTATTAACAATTTTACATTCAATTTTGTCGGGTACTTGTTCGTTAGTTACTGTATTTCCTCATTCTAAACCCAGCGTCAAGCAAGTTACGTCCACCTCTGAAACTTGGCCCGCTTTTACAAGGTACATCTCTAGTAGTATTAGGTGCTTAACACGTCTGTATGATTTGCGTGCAAAATTTGATCTTCTACGCAAAACGGCAGACGTCATTTCGCGTCTGCTGCCAGTTGTAAGATGCATTCAAGTAACGTGTCCCACTCACTGACCAGTTACGCCGATTTTAATCTGTCCACCCGGTGCCATATCGCCGCCCACAGATTTCTGGGTAGTCCTCCTACGTAACAGAACTTTTCCGCTCTTTGCCTCCCGCTGCTGTCGATGTAGTTCAGATTTTCCGTTTCAAGATCCGCCAGACAGTCGATCGCTCGTAACACGCGGTCCGCGACCGCTTTCTCTGAAGACTGCCGCCGGTTGTTACTTTGGCTCTTTCTCCATTCAGATGATGTATCTTCCAGCGTCGCACCTAACTGCGTATGCCTCTTGTTACTCCATGCTACGAATTGTGCCCTTTTACTGAAGAACTAAAGAAAAATTAATGCCACGTATTATTTTGAGTAGTTGAAAAGTACACTTCGTAGGCAATATACTTGCACCTCACATTGAAATCAATTTTTTTTCCTCTCAGGAAAAAAGAAAAGATGTTCCGGGGAGTGTTGGAATGTGAGGAAAAAAACAGTATTTATTTCCATTCTTTGCAAAAGAAGTACGAAATATAAACTTATTTCATGTTTTAATATGCTACTACTTATTTGACAGCGCTGAGCAACGCTTCGCTCGAGAACGAAAACAGTCTGAAATTTATTCTACGACTCCTGACTGCTTTATACGATATTCTCTGGTGCTGTGTGGAGGCGAATTTGGAACCGCAGCCACCTGTTTCTCTAGTGTGGCGGTCTTGTCCGCTCACAGTTATCTCATTTTATCTTCCGTCATACATATAGGCTACAGCCCTCCCTCGTTGCCCACTACAAGAGATTTCGATGTACGGATGTTCTGTTTTTATTTATCGGAAGTGCGTGATTCGCACCCGAATCAGCGGTATACGCTGTGATGGCGCCCCGTGTTGCAGAAGAAGGTAACTGCGAAAGGAGTTACAGAGGACGCAGTGTCGTCGATGGCCGACAGATGGCAGCATACGACTTCCCGTGTTAAGCTTTGATACAGGGAATATGCCGGTGAAACGGAATACACAGCGCGAAAAAGATGCATACGGGCTCCATTGTGTATAATATGGACACTGAAATTCTGATACCTTTTTATAGTAAATTATAAATGTCGAACGGAGGAGAATGCTTAGCGTAAAAATAAAATTTTTGAATCTCTTGTGTTTCCGTTTCGAGAAAGTAACGGTATGTTAATAATCGCTTCCATTCTGTCAAACAAAATATAAACGTTATTTAACAGTTCTACACACGGCTAACGAATGTGCTTTCCATAAACCGAAATGCCGCTACCGCTTCTGGTTCCTCATGTAAACGCTATCATATCGACTCCCGAAACATGGTCACCGGTGCCGGATTTCTTGCTGTATTTCGAGGGAAAAAAACACTACCACAGCATTCCATCATTTTACGGTTTTAAGCACTTTCATTTTATCGAAGAATTGAGACTGCGGTCAGCACCCTTGTCGTGTCATGTCTGATAATGTGTAACAGTGCAGGATGACAAAATCCCGCCCAACCGCCACTGCTTACGTTTGCGTTTTCTCACACACGTCAGTGACTGACTACCAAAAGGGACGCCACTCGAACGCCAGCACGGGTTACACAAAATCGTAAAACCAGCGTCGCATTCGCATACTGACACGGTACTGACGTTGGGCACTTTTAATCGCGGTTGCAGATCGTGGAAAGACGGAAGCTGAGTTTATTTTTCCGTTAATTCCGCGTCTGCTACAGCCCACAGAGCTTTGTCGCTGCCCCAGCGACCTATTGTTGCTGCTGGCGCTCCACAATGTCGGCAGTTTATCACTTGCTCGCTGACAATGGCGGTTTTATGGAGAAAATGAAAACGGGGATATTATAGTAAATGCACAACCACCAATCAAACTTTACATGTAAACGATAAACCTTTAAACGATAAACATCGTCGGTGGGGCACACATAACTGTATGTTGTCCATTTAAACCCTCATTTAAAATTAGGCCTTCCACACACAAACTCGCAAACCTTATCATTCTGTCCAGTCGAAATTACGCATCGCATTCCTCAATGAAAAATACTACTCACTTCCACTAATCACTTGTGGCGTCGAGCTTGCGTGACAGTTCCACCTCCCTGTAGCAAACGATTGTCTGCTATATTAAACACTGTCTGCATATAATAGCATTTCAATATTTTTCACAATAGTAATTGACGAGCTTAAAAGATTTTTCGTCTTGTTACTGCTTAATTATCATGTCGGCATTCACAAACGTTTTGTGAATTGCCTGTTAACAGGGATTGATAATGTTTTATCGCTCTGAAACAGCGGCTGAAACTCGTATGCAGACGTAGAAACCGAATCGCAAAAGTCGTCGTTCGTTCCAACAGAAACTACCCATGATACTGCTCGCTAGAAAATGATATTAACTTATATAAGCGAGAGTAATTTCCATAGTCGTTGTCTTCGTAAAGCTGAATGTTTTGTAAACTCATCATCATAATTAGTTCAGAGGCTTTCGTTTCTTCAGCAGTACGTAAACGAACAATTACAGAGACTTGGAACCGTGCCGAAAATTTCGTTGCGAATGGGAAATGAGTGTACCGCAGCTACATTGCTCAGACACTCGCTTTTCGGCGTTCTTCGCCGGATTAGCCGCGAATAACAAACCGAAGTTCGGACGAATCTCTCCGTCGCCTCTTTCTGGACCAGCCGACTGCAGCCGTGCTGGAAAACAAGCTGTCGATGTCTGCGACGCTGCTTCCACCACGGGTTAAAAGTTATCAGGTCTAGGAGAGTCTCTGCAGCTTCCCAACGCTAAGGCAGCAGCCGCCGTGACGGTACAAGTTACTGCTGCACACTCTCGTCTCTGCGGCCTGCCTTCTCACGGAACAGATGTTCCTTGGTTTTTACCTGAATATAAATAACGTAAGTAATGTTGCCAAAACACTACGGCGAATATTTACATTTATTACTAACTGTTTTCTCGCATTATCGTCCTAAGCATATTCAGGTTTCCTAATACCCTCACTGTTTTCACATGTGTTTGTGTCCGCCGGCAATCAAATGCGCCATTAGCAGTGCAGGAAACTCACCGTCGTCAAACCAGCATCGGAGACAAATTTGCTTACCGAGAAAGCAACTTGTGAAGGTTTACATCTATTCTAGAGCCGACACAGCTTGGCCTGTTGTTGGCCACACTAAGAGAAGACATGTAGCACTCGAAAAAGACCGTCGTTTTAGGAAGTTAAGGAATTTCAAGGGCATACTTTTTGTTTGGCTCTAGCTTCAATACACTCTAAAATCATCCCAGAGGTGTTTATGTTACCGTCTGCAACTCTGTCGCTTACGTATAATTAATCTGGCCTGAACTTGTGTTTTAGGAGCTGACTGCTTGACATGTTCTCCTTAATTTGGCACCTTCCATTGCGACGCGGTGCTGTGGCTCTTTACCTATTCCGGCCACATACTAAAAGCGTGTTACAATTGTCGTGATGATAATGGATAGAGAATGAGTTGTTGTTATTATTGTATCTCGTATTATCGAGAGCTTAGTGCGTAGCTGTGCAGTCTCTTTGCGACAGTACTTCATTAACTAGAGACCACGGCCGGCGTTACTTGCTCGTACACCACAGTGACGTCATAACATCCACACTCGCGTCTCATTCATTATGAACGGCTGCGCACTGCCACATATGCTAGCCCTGAAATCGGGTGAGCCCGGCCTTTTTGCTTCTCACTAGAATAACACGGTAACTACCCTCAAAAGAGCCATGCATTTCTGGACAGACGATTTTTTCCATTTAATACAACTTTTCTTTTACTACAGGTATTAACACACTTGGAAAGCGTGTAATCGGCGGATATCTGTCCGATCGTGTTTACTCACTGGGCTACAAGCGCAAAACTTGTACTCCTCACGGCTTTGTGTTCGCCTCCACAAACGGATTACGTGACGTCTGTTGCCAACATGCTGATTTTATTCCTGCAGTGTCTTCATATCTCGAAATTCTACCGTAGTCGGTTCCTCATTCTTGGTATATATTAAAACAATCGCGCGATTTATTTGAATGACCACTAAAACAAATGTTGTCATTTTTATGTCCTCTTCTTAAACGTACCATTCGTCGTGGTTCAACAGTCGACATCGCAAAGCTGTACCACAGATCGGCGCGATTTGTATATCTACGAGACTATCTCGAAGCGATTGCCCAATATGGGACAAACACAACTGCCACGACATTTGCGATGATACAATCGTTCTCTGCTATTCGAATCTCCGATTTCTCAGTAACATACTTGCGTAGGGGAGCGTATCTGGTACTCAGTCCGTTTCTGTGAACGTCAAATAGTAGGACAGCTACTATTAATTACATAGAGCAGTCTCTGCAAACGGATCTGCTATTAGCAGTTCCGTCTGATCACGGGACCTCTGCGATATCGATCCTGGAAATGTGCTTATAACCACAGCCAGCCTCTCGCTTAGAGGCAAGGGCTACGGCAAACAGTGGCCGGAGACAAGACACCCCGTGACTCTGTGCACAGCGGTGTGAGTGTGTTTTTACTCTTTGAGCAGTATTGTCGCCGTGCCTAAACGCCGAAAGCTTTTTGCTGAAATGTGTTTGCAGCAGTGTCCATCTCGCACTTCTTTCCACAACGAGTGTAATCCTGATCGCTCAAGGAATCAGCTATGAACGCTTCAATGAACGCTTCTATGAACGCTTGAACGTTTCTACATTTCCAATCTCCTCTTCACCCTCCACCACATCATGACTCCACTGGCGTCTGCCAGGATTCCGTACTCTCCACCATCTGTTAATGTCTCCACCTACTGCGCAAAGACTGGTAAGTCTGCTTCATGAAGGACAGCTGCATTGCAGAGACCACGCGTGTAATAATTATGAAGCTCGGGACATGGACGTTTGCTCACTCTAGCAAAACCGATTACTGTTTAACATGTAACCACATGATTAAAACGGTTTCCGAAACTTTCCTCCCCTGAATGTTGTTTCCCGTGTAGTCGTCGTCTCTGTCGTATCGTTCGTCCTGACTGCTCAGTACACACATGGAAACTTGCTGCAGGTATCAGATACCTACATGGAGGATTTGAGGCAAACTTCACGACGTTTCAGTACAGTGAAAACCGTAAATAGAATGTAGTTCGCCTCTGTCAGGAGAACAAATCAGGGCAACTCGGTCTCGTGGGTTACTGTGTCGCAGGGATATATCGAGATACGGAGAGCAGCTGATATCACACTATTCATCGGTCTCTGAGTCATCACTTCCACATCACAGAAACTATAAAATTAGTTCGTCTCTATGATAGGAGCAATGCGACCAACGCCATTAAAAGTTGCGTTTCATTTTCAGTTAATAGGGAACTGGGGAACTGACCAATGGTGCATTGTCTCTCTCGTTCCATTAATACCGACGCTGTAGGGGCTCATAATATGTTGCCCCATAATAATGTGCCAGACGCTTTTCTCACCACATTTATACATTTACTACTTGCTTAAACGTTTCGCATTTTCTTTCACGTACTTGCCGTCTACTAAATTTTATAGTTGTATATCGCTACCAACGCATTCCGTCATTTTGTTGATTCCAGCACTTTCTATGGAGTCGTGAGAGTTCGACTACGACAGGCTTACTTAATTAAGTGGTGACTCATTTTCCATTTACTTTGACCTTTTTAAGACATCTTCAAGTATTAATCATGGACATGCGATTGTCTTCATTTCTAAGGAAATATTGTGTGGTACGTCGCCTAAGTATGATGAACGTGTATGTGATGTTTTAAAGTTTTCTTCTTCTCATCCTGAAGACTGGTTAGTCCAAAGACTGTGTTCACCCGTACATTTTTTATAAATTACTTTTCATTTTGGGTAAAGAGGTCTCCATGTCTGATTTTAATTACACTCCTGTAGCGCCGAAATTACGCATTTGCGGCTCTTACTTGCGGCACTCAAATTCCTACGATTCGTACTGTCTTTCCGCCCTGCACTTTTGGTCAAATTGTTTTTCCGCACCCTGTATAACATTCCTGGATGGCAAACGTCGCTCAGCCAGCACCGCTTAAATTATTCACTTTTTACAGACGCTACACGTATCTCACTGAATGACACCCAGCCAGGTTGACCGCCTACATTCCGCCACGTCACTGGAAAGTAGCACGCGATCCACAAAATCACGAAACCACTACCAGATTCGCATGGTGACACCGTACTGATTGTAAGCACACTCAGAGATTAATTGCAAACGCAGATCGTAGTGTGTAGAAGCCGAGTTTATCTTTCCGTTAATTCTGCGTCTCCTGCAGACCACTGAACTCTGTCGGTTCATCAGCGGTCGATTGTTGGTGTTGGCGCCACGAAATGATGGCAGTTAGATTCAGGCTTTCTCCGGAGTAACTGGGATTCTATTAAAGAAATCAAAACAGGAAGGAGTAACGAAAGCGGCAACTGACAGTCAAACAGTACGTTTCTGTTCATTTAATGCGATGACAATTTTGAACGTTAATGTTCGTGATGCGATTGAGTAACCAGCAATTACAGAAACCCAGGTTTTAAGTTGGGCCCTCCACAGACAAACTCACTAAAGATATCGTCCCTGCCACGTTCCTACGAACTACGCACAACTGAGCCTGTAATTCATGACGCAGTTGACTATTAATTTTACTAGTCCCGTATTTTTCTTAGGTAAAGAATGAGGAAAATGCTCACACGTGATAGAAGTGTTACGTCTATCATGCAATCGTGGAGGAGACAATTGCTCCAGCCTGAGCAGAAATGCTCTTCATGTAATTTATATCTTTCTTTATAAACTGAACATTTAGTAACAGGGTGAGCCGAATTACATACTGCATAGTGCGAATAAATGTTTCAATTTTTTGAGCAGCCGTGATAAACAAGAACAAAATACTAAGACTTGGCCACAGATGTCCGCCATCATAGGGCTGCAGTGGCAGCTGAGTCGTTCCTCAAGTCGTAATGGCGGCCACAGCGGCTGAGGCGCCACGTCGCGCCCCTGTCTCCGTAGAGCACGCGCCACGTGTCTCGCTGTATCCAATCATTTATTTATCTTTATCGAGCATTTCGACAGTTTCTCACCCTTGAACACCTATGTATTTTCTCGGTATCAGTATAATCAATTTAAACGCTCTGTATAACACTTTTTTACGAGCGGCATGATTATTAACAATTTTACATTCAATTTTTGTCTGGTTATTCGTTTGTTGCCGACTTTCCTCATTCTACACTTAGTAAACGTCAAGAATTTTTGCTTGTACGTTTCAAAGTTGCCCCACTATTGCCGGGTACATCTTTAGTAGTATTAGGCGCATAACATATCTTTATAATTCATATGCAAATTCCGATCTTCCACGAAAAAGACACATGTCAATCCGTGTACCTGGTTAAGAGAAACATTGGAGTCTCTCTCTACTCAAGCCAGCGAACTAATGTCCAAAACTGTGAGCACAGCGTAATGCTGCGTCTGCCGCCAGTTGTCAGACGCATTCCAGTATCCTGTCCCACTCACTGACCAGTTACGCAACTTTAATCTGTCCACACAGTGGTATTTCGCCCCCCACAGATTGCTGGATACTCCTCCTGCGTAACGGAACTTGTCCGGCCTTCGCCTCCCGCTACTGTTGATGTTCAGATTTTCCGTTTCAAGATCTGCCATTTAGTCCGTCGCACTCAACACCTGATTCGCGACCGCTTTCTCTGAAGACTGCCGCCGGTTGTTACTTTAGCTCTTTCTCCGTTCTGATGATGTATCTTCCAGCGCCGCACCTAACTGCTTATGTCTCTTGTTCTCCATGCCAGGAATTGAAACTTAGTAGCTCAGTTGGTAGCTCAGATGGTAGAGCACTTGCCCGCGAAAGGCAAAGGTCCCGAGTTCGAGTCTCGGTCGGGCACACAGTTTTAATCTGCCAGGAAGTTTCATATCAGCGCACACTCCGCTGCAGAGTGAAAATCTCATTCTGAATGTGGTTTGCCTCTGATCAGAAGAAGAAATGAGGGCTACTTGGTTCCATAGGTTAACGTGTGGGGGGAGTTGATATGGCGGTATTCATCGGTCTCTGTCATCACTTCCACGTCACAGAAGCTGTAAAAATACTTCACTTACGATCATAGGAGCAATGGGACCAACACAGTTAAAAATCGTGTTTTATTTTCAGTGCTTTGGGAACCGACCACCGGTGCAGTGTCTCTCGTTTCATGAATACCGATGCTGCAGGGGCTCATATGTTGTTCCATAGTAACGTCACGGAGGCTATTGTCACGACATTTATACATTCACCACTTCAGTTGAGGACTTTTTGTGATCAAGAAACGTATTTTACATCTTACATTCTAGCTACATGGTTAAACGTATCGCATTTTTTCTATTAAATTTTAAGGTTACACATCGGTACCAGCGCATTCCGTCATTTTGCCGTTTCCAGCACTTTCTATGGACTTCTGAGAAGTTGACCATCATTCTGCCATGTCTTGTGTCACATATACAGTGTGTGAGAAAACAGTCTGACCCAAAGTGTAGGGCAGAAAGACAGCATTAAAAAAACCAATCCGAGTATAGGAACTAGAAATGGCTGTTGAATATTTACAGCGCTATGCCAGCATGAAAACGGTGGGCAGTTTGAACATTTGCTGCGACATACTTAACGCTAAGTAAGTGGTGGATCACGTTTCCTTTACTTTGTCCTCTTGAAGACATGTTGAAAAATAAATCATGGACATGTGATTGTCTTTATTTCTAAAGAAATGTTGTCTAGAACGTCGGCTAAGTATTACACACGTGTATGTGATGCTTTGAGTTTTTCTTATCGTGCTGAGAGTGGTTAGTCCATAGACTGTGATTACACTTACATTTTGTGTGAATTATCTTTCATTTTGAGTAAAGACGTCCACATGTCAGATTTTAATTACGTTCCTGTAGCTCCCAAAATACGAATTTTCGACCCCGAGTTGTTCTACTACTAAGTTTCACACTGTCTTTCCGCCCTACACCTTTGGTCAAATCGTTTCTCCGGACCCTGTATAACGATGCTGGATGGCGAAACCCTGCTCAACCAGCACTGCTTAAATTGTTCACTTCTAACGTACGCTACACACACGTCACTGAGTGACTCCCACCCCGGTCGCCCGCCCATATTGCGTCGCGTCACTGGAAAGCCAGCACGCGACACACAAAATCACGAAACCAGCATCAGATCTGCATAATTACTCTGTACTGATTGTCAGCACATTTAGACGTTAGTCACAAATACATATAGTAGTAATGTAGAAGCTGGATTTATTTTTCTGTTAATTTTCTGTCTCCTGCAACCGACAGAGCTTTGTCGCTGCGTCAGAGACCGATTGTTGCTGCCAGCAGCGCGGAATGTTGGTGGTTTTAACTCTCCCGCGATTAATGGCGGTTTTGTGAAATAAGCGAAAACGGGAGAAGAATTCAGATGCAAGTGTTCATCATCGAAATGAGAGTGAATCCCTACTTGACGCATGTCTACCCACAGCAAGAACTCGCGTAGGTGTGTGTCCTTCCCCACATGTGAATCACACTCCCAGTCGCTGGCCAGTTGTACCACTGTAACGCATCCGGACTGTGCTGTTTCGTACTCGGCACATTCGTGGATGGCCTTCTGTCACAGCTGCCTCCAGCTGATGTTACGCTACACCCCCGAGAAGGAGGCGATTGAGTGAAAAAATCTCCCGGTAAACATGTAAGGAAATCGTAAAGAAGTACCATCAAAACGTTTTTATCGAAGCCAAATAACTCACTGATGCTGTTTTATTACGCTCGCGTGGATCACACGCGTCGTGCGGAATACGTGGGACGGTAAGAGCTGGAACGTATTTACACTCCATGGTTTTGAAGACGTATAATGGACAGAAAAATTGCTCTAGAGCCAAGGAGAAATCTTAGTCGTGTACGTAGAATTAGCGAATATGTTGTCACCAGGCATCGCTTATGATGACGTAATTAAAAAGTTTACAGCATCATTTCTTTGTATCGATGTGTTAAATGGTAACAGATAAGAAAGGATTCCTCGAATGCCTTTACACGCTGCTCATGATAGGAGGAAGACGGCATTCGAGTCAACTATTAATTCACTGAGAAGGCAAAGACATGGAAAAAGCTTGCCTCAGCGATATTATTCTGTCGTGTAGCTGGGTGGCGCCTATCGCGAGAATGAAGTCCGCCAAAACTTTGGTTTACGATGCCTGACTTCGTTATGTGCTCCCCGCTGGCGTACGTGAATCTGTGAACACACACCGGGCTTCATGTGTTCGACCGTAGAGATACACGTATACACGGCGCCTGCATCTATCCTTCCCGTGTTGTGGTTCGAAACCAAATGGATTAGACGGTGGCACTATCTGCAACTGCAATCAAGTACTGACTTCAACAACTGATCTTGTTGCATTAGTATCACTCATTTGGTAATTCAATTAATCTACTTCCTGCAAGATTCGCGACGTTAATGCGACAACTGTCCTTGTTACGTTTGGCCATGTGGAACGACAGCAAACGTTTCAAACACTGTCCTGCCAACTCTTTATTTTCACAAATGGCAGAATTACAGGAATGCGACCAATTTCTCTTCTTGTTGGACTGTGGCTCATTCAGCTGGCCTCTTCCACAGAATCGGTTGGCGGGAATCATATAGTTTTCTGGCCATTTCCTCACGACTACGTCTCATGTGTGGCATTATGCTTTAAGAAGTGACATCCGTAACGTCCTATTTTTACACGGAATAAAAACCTACGACTTGTGCTTTATCTAGTACAAATGACGAACCAATATCGAGATAAGAAGAAAACGTTGCTTGTAGAGTAAATTCATAATAGTGGGTTAGAGATTAACTCTCTGTCGTGTCAAAAATTTTCGCCATTCGTAGAGTTTCAGAAATGACGACCGACTACAGCCAACATCCCTGCTTTCATCCAACCCAAGGATTTTGGGAAATGTTTGCCGCGTAGCGTGTGCTGTTGTCATTTGGGTTGCAATTCTCCCTTTTGAAAGAGTGTCCAAACATTCCTGAGTGATCCGTCAGTGGGCAAACTGTAACGACTTTTGTTTCACGTGTCTTTGTGATGGTCGGCAAGCGCGGGAGCTCACCGCTGTCAGCCCAGCCCTAGAAACGCATATGCAGATGTGTAGTCATACTGTGGAAAATTTACATATGTTCCATACACATGGCTTTCCGTGATACACAACCGTGACGTAACATCTACACTCCCGTCCTGTTTATTACGAGAGATTGTCACAACCCACATATGCAGCCCCTATCTTTGTTCACCAAGATGATACGTTCAGTGTTCCAAAAGATTCCTCCGTGTTAACGTTGTAGTTGCATCTTCCTCCGCAAAGTAGTTCTGCGACATCTCACACATTCCGGCCACGTATCAAATAAATATCAGAGTTGCCTTGATGACGACACAGAGTAAATTACTCATTAATATCTGCTTCTACAAATCGCGTTGTGCACTCTCCGTCGTGTTTAAATGGTCCTTACTAGAAGACTGTAGTAGAAACTGGCGCCAGTCATACATGTACGTAATCTTTGAAAACTGTGGCCCAATTACGGAAAACACACTTGCTGTACTAGAACCACTGTCTACTACTAGAATTTTTAATTTGTCATTGATACACTGACTTTGGCGTAACAAAGCGTCTGTTGTACTCAGGAGATTTGCACGAATAATGCATGCTACGGCACTTCTGTTTCTTTCAGACCGATGCCTCGACGTAAACATCGCAGCTTCCAGTTGCTATTAAAGTTTTGGAGCCAGTGAAGATGTGGTTCTGGAGGAAGTATTTTGCTGCTTTCAGTTTAGTCAGTATTGGTAACATCTGAAGCTACTTTGTCTTCTGGTCAGAAGAAACTGATAGCACCTCTTTGTTCCGGCAGATTATACTTTACCGTTCCTGCACGTACAACCACCACGTCACACAGTGTGTGTTACTCTTGTACTGTAGCTTTATAGTAAGAGCAGAAAGGAAAAAAAAAGACAGCTGATATCAGTATATTTAACGAAGTCATTCATTTCTGTGTACGCTATTCACCTCTCGCTGTGTGCCCTACTCTGTTTGGGAAAGAAGGAAGCGCCGGTAGCAAACTTTTGTGAACATCTGAATCTGGAGGTCGTCCGTACTAGCGAGGCGATGAAGGCATTTGCGAACTAGGGGTAAATCTGTTTAATTTTTTTCATTTCATCTCATAGGTGAATAGACTGAAACAGCATAGTGTGGTCTCCCCTAATCCACAGAAGATACGATAAGAAATGTTACGTTCTTCCGATTAATCTACAGCTAAGAAAAACCTTCAACTTCTCATCGTAATCGCAGTTCCTTCCAGTTCACCGCCCTGCAATTCGTCAGAATCAGATAAACGGACAATTCAAATGACGCAGTGTTTACAATATACTGTTGCGAAAACAGGTGTGCGCCTAAAATTACGTTACAACGGGGAACGGAGTGGCTCGCGACGGCATTCTTGCGTCAGACGCTGTCCGTGCTCTTGTCGAGCTAAAGTTTTGTATCTGCTCAGGATTACTTTAGAAAGATTCATCTCCTTTACTTCGGCTCCGCATCACTGTCGCCGTGCTGCCAGACGAGGTGTGGACGTCTGCGACGCTGCTCCCCCACGTCCGGACGCAAATGATTCGACCAACTCCTCCGTAGAATAGCCGCTGCACAAATTGAATTTTTTTTTGGGAAATCTGGTTTTTGCGCCATCTCTGACGACAGAAAAATGTGAAGCCCTTTTCTTATACAAAAGTCTGTATTCCTATATTTTTTGTTGGTAACAGTACTCTAAATATTTTTTCCTAAAACGCTAGGCAAAGTATTACACTTAGATGAGGCAAGTGGCAAACGAGGGAAAGTGTTAGAAATATGGCGCGCTTCCCAGAATTGACTGTTCCCTTCGCTTCAGTTGTGTTACGCATGTTCAGGTCTGGGGAGGGCGTCTCTTGCTGATACACTGTGGAGACGTCGCAACATCGACACTCGCGACTCATTCATTACCGACGATCCTGCACTGGCAAACACGCCACGCCTGTAATCGAGTGACCCTGGCCTCACATTCTTATTACTAACGTACTGAAGAAACAATTTCTTTCCATTTCAATGTGTCTCATTTTTGCTCTACTATGCGCTCAATACACCTTGAAAACGTAAACGGCGGACATCTTTCCGACTGGTTTCAACTCTGCTAGCTACAGCTGCCAGCTAATATAATTATTAATCGCTCTGTCTGCTGATTGTGCAAATGGACCGCGCGAGCCGAGTAGACGACATGTTTACATCGCTGTGACATCTTCTTTCCGGAAATGCTGCTGTGGTCTCCTGTACATTCCGGTCGTGTATAAAAACAGGCCAGTACCCGTCTTCTTGACAATGTGGAAACACGTAAAGTTATCCTTTTTGTAACCAGTCGTCAAGTATGCCGTCCATTCTCTATAGTGTTTGAATACTGGGTACCACAAAGCCGTAAAAGAAATAAGTGCGCAACCTGTGTCTACACTTAGTTCACAACCGTGCAATAGTAAACGTAACTTTTGTCGCTCAGTACAGCACCTTCCAACGCTTTAACGGACGTGGATACTTTTGAACACCCGTTTATGTGCAACCTCCTCCTGCTCCCCATGTTTTCACTGGCGTCCGTAACAAGTCCGCACCCTGCACCATTTGTTAATGTCTCCTCTCGATATTAGGGGAACGTCGAAAAGTTCGCTGTACCGAGGATAGTTGCATTGCAGAGGCTATGAGCGTAAATGTTATGAAGCTCGCAAAATAGAGGCTTCTTCGGACTAACGTTTCATATGCAAACATGACTAGAGAAAAGCAGTTGCCCAAAGTATCGTCTTGTGAATGTTGTGTCCCGTGTGAACGTCATATCTGTCGTACCGTACACCTTACCTGCTCAGTAACCAGGCTAGGTGTTAAATCACAGAAAATATTAAATTCTGGTCGAGGTCTACGTGGTTCCATAGATTGTTGTCCACATGTTTCAGATGTTTATTGAAATACAAAGAGAAGTTAATATCGCCCTATTCAACAGCCTCTGAGTCATCAATACCGAATCACAGACGATAAAAAAGAGTACCGCCATTACTCACGTTGATGGTAACAATGTGACCAACGTAGTTAAAAATTTTGCTTCGTTTTCAATGCTTTGGCAGTTGACCGACGGTGCATAGCCTCTACTTTCATTAATATTGACTCTGTGCGGTCTCACGTGTTGCCCCATAATAGCGTGACTGATACGCTTGTCACGACACTTGTACATTTACTACTTTACCTGAGGACATTTTGTAATCAGGAAACGTATTTCACATCTATTTCCTTAGCGCCTTTGTTAAACGTATCATAGTTATCATCCACTGAATCTTAAAGTTACAAATTGCTTCCATCGCATTCCGTCATTTTGCCGTTTTTCACACTTTCCATCAAAGATTAAGTGTACTGGACTCTAGAGAATTCGACCAACCCTCTGTCACGCCTCGTCTGGCATATGCAGTGTGCGGAAACACAATTTGACCAAAAGTGTAGGGCACAAGGACGGCATCAAATGAAAGAATCTCAATGTAGAAGCCAGAGGCCGCACGTGAATATTTAAGGCGCTATGTCAGCATGACAACGGTGGTCGGTTTGAACATTTGCTACACATAATTACGTTAATTAAGTCGATGCTTATCCGTCATTCATGTTCGCTCTTTTATGAGATATTGAAAAATGAAACATGCTGCGTCAGCCAAGTCCGATACACGTGTGATACTTTAAATTTATCCTGTTCTTCAAATATTCTGTTTACGTATACACGTTCTGCAAATGCAGATCGTAGTAATATAGAAGCCGAGTTTATCTCTCCGTTAATTCTCCATATCTCGCAGACCACAGAGCTCTGTCGGTGCATCAGCGGTCGATTGTTGCTGTAGGCGCCACGGAAAGATGGCAGTTAGATTCTGATTTTCAGGGGAGTAATTGGGATTCTATTAAAGAAATGAAAACAGAAAGAAGTAACGAACGCGGCAGCTAGCAGTCAGACAGCACTTTTTTTTAGTTTAATGCGACGACAATTTTAAAAGATAAAGTGTTTTATCTATTAAAAAAATCAAAGTTTAAAGTTACGCTCGCAACGGACAAACTCACTAAAAGTTATCGTCCTTGCCACATTTCATTTTACACACAACTGAATCAGACTATTTCTTATGAGCTACACATAATTAAGCCTGTAATTCATGACGAAGTTGACTGTTACTATTCCTACTGTTGTATCTTCCTTACGTAACGAACGAGCAAAACGCTCACATGAGATAGTAGTCTTGTGTCTAGCACGCTATCGCCCAGGAAACAATACCTCCAGCCAGAGCATTTCCTGTTGCCACACATGAATGATTTTGTCATTACCTCTACATGTAATTCATGTGACCTTCCAAACTGAATTACGTGAATGAATGCGGCAGTTTGCTCGGCAACAACGATAAACAAGCAAAAAAATAGAAAGACTTGGCTACAGATGTCTGCCATCACAGAGCTGTCGTGACAGCTGAGTCTTCCGTGACGTCTTAATGGTGACGACAGCGGCTGAGGGGCGTTTAGAGACGGCAGCAGACCACACTGACGTGTGACGTCACTTGGCAACCAAGTCTTCTAGTATCCGCTGCAATTAATCATTTATTTTTATCGATCATTTAATAGGTATACATTTTCGGTAAATTAACCATCATTTGGTGCCAAGATGCCCGTGTGGGAGATTTTAATTACGTTCCGGTACTGCCGAAAATGTGCAATTGCGACGCCTAAATGCTATTCTCAAATTTCTGTGTTTCATGCAGCGTTTCCGGGCTACAATTTTCATCATATATTTTCTATGTACCCTGTACAACGATGCAGGATGGCAAACTTCGCTGAATCAGCACTGCTTAAATTTTTTATTTTTTACGTACACTGCACATGTGTCGTTCAATGACTCCCACGCCGATCGTCCACCAATATTTTGCTACGTCACTGGAACGCTGGCACGCGACACACAAACCGTGAAACCAGCATCAGATACTCATAATTACACTGTACAGAGTGTGAGCAAATTTAAAAGTTAATCACAAATGTAAACAGTGGTAATGTAGAAGCTGAATTTCTTTTTCTGCTAGTCTTCCGTCTCCTGCAACCGACAGAGCTTTGTCGCTGCCTCAGTAACTGATTGTTGCTGCTACCACGAGGATCGGTGTCAATTTTAGCTCTCCCGCGAGTAGTGGCGGTTTTCTGAGATAAACGAAAACGGGAGGAAAATATATATCCAAGTGTTCGTCATCGAAACGATAGTGAATCCCTAATTGCCACAGCGACTTAATTTTTAATATTTAGGAACAGCAGAATCTTGTGTTGCCGCCAATTGCGAGATGCGTGTCCATTCGCACACGTGAATCACACTCCTAGTCGCTGGCAGTTGTACCTTTGTAATGCATTCGGAGTGTGCTGTTTCGCACTCCGCACCTACATGGATAGCCTTCTGCCTCTAGCTGATCTTACCCTACACTCCTGAGAAGGAGGAGATTCTTGAGTAAATCTTCCGGAAAACACGTATACTAATCGTCAAAAAATACCGTCGAAACATATTTGTCCAAGCCAATTACCGCATGTTTTATTATGCTCACTTGCGTGACGTGCGTTGTGCGGAGTATGCGTAGCGATGAGGGACGGAGCTCCACGGTTTTGAAGACGTATGATGGCTAGAAAAATTCCTCTCAAGGCGAAACCTTAAGCACGTACACAGGATTAGCAGATATGTAGTCACCACCCATCGATTGTCAAGACAAAATAAAGATGTTGACAGCGTCGTGTGTTTCGTATCGACGCGGATTATAATCGCAGTGTCAGAACGTGTTTTACTTCGTACAATGTGTCTAAACGTTGTCCTTCCGTTTCTACAGATTGCGTTCGTATCTGGTAACGAATAAGATAAAAGATCTATCGTCGGCTTTTACACACTGCATATGTGAAGACGAGAACCGCAGTGAAGGTCACAACTAATTTACTGGAAAGGCGATAAAAACAAAAAATCTTCTGTCCGCGATATTACTCTGTCATGTCGCCGGAGAGCAATGATCACGAGAACGAAAGTCACCAAGGCTTTATTTTACGGAGCCTGAGTGCGTTATACGCTGCTCTTTGGCGCATGCGGACACACACCACTTTTGAAAATGGTTCAAATGGCTCTGAGCACTATGGGACTCAACTGCTGAGGTCATAAGTCCCCTAGAACTTAGAACTACTTAAACCTAACTAACCTAAGGACATCACACACATCCATGCCCGAGGCAGGATTCGAACCTGCGACCGTAGCGGTCGCGCGGTTCCAGACTGTAGCGCCTAGAACCGCTCGGCCACTTCGGCGTGTGTTTGAGACGGTCTGCAAGCACTTGTATAGTAAGCAGTGCTGATAATTCACTGCCGTCCACCCAGCCCGGGAAACGCATAATAAGCAGATGTAGACACCTAATTTGGAAAGTGTACGCACATTCTGTACCCATCGCGGCAGGCCTCGTTGCGTGGTACACGACCGTGACGTCACAACACGGACACACTCGCCCTGTTTATCTCGGCCGACTCTGCAGCGCCACATGTGCAGCCCCTGCCATCGGCAGAGCTCGGCCTTACAGTCTTCTCACTAAGACGATGCGTTTAGTATTGCGAAAGATTTGTCCTATTATGAAGTTTTAGCATCTAAATGGTGTACTGCTACTGCTTTAATATACTATCAAAACATATAAATGGCGTACATCTAATCGATCGCTACGAAAACAGGGATTACAAGTTCCAAACGTACAAATTTCCGATGCTTTGTTTTCTGCATCGACAATCGAATCGCACAGCCTTTGTTGCCAAAGAGTTTTCGTTGCAGTTTGCTTCTTCCTCTGCGAAGTAGTACTGTGATTTCTTACACATTCCAGCCACGTATCAGCTCAGTATGAAAGTTGCCTCGATGACAATAGAGAAGAAATTTATCATTTCAAGGTTCTCGTACGAAGTTTGGTTTCCGTTCCTCGACGTGTCCGAAAATTTCATACTACTAGGAATCTGTATTTTTCTTTCGTTTCCTTCACTGTCATCTGGTTTCTGTACAAATTGCAAATAGCCTTTCGCTCCCTGTATTTTACCCCTGCCACTCTTCTGTACACAGTTAAGCCGAATACATTTTTCCGCCAGTTCTGCGTCCCTGCGGCCGGCAGAGCTTTGCCACTGCCTCAGCTGCTGACTGTCGCTGCTGGCGCTCCGAAATGTCGGCAGGTCCACTCCCTCGCGAGTGACGGCGGTTTCCTGGCCTAAAGGAAAGCGGGAAAAGTTTTTCGAATATGCCCTAAGAAGAACGTCGCGTCGCCTGCCATTCACGAGATGCGTAACCATTCCCACATGTCATAATCACACTCCTAGTCGCTGGCCAGTTGCACTGTTTTAGTGCATCCGGACACTGGTATTTCGCAGTCCGCACATTCATGGGTGGCCTTCTGTCACAGCTGCCTCCAGCTGATGGTATCCTAAACTTCTGAGGAGGAGGTTTTGTGAGAAAAACTTCAAGAAAACACGGATAGAAATCGTCAAAAAATACCGTCAAAACATATTTATCCGTGCCAGGTAACACATTTGATTCTGCTTTATTATGCTCACCTAGATGACACGCGATGAATGGTAAGAGGTGTAACGTATTTTTACGCTCCAAGGTTATGAAGACTTGCAACGGCTCGAAAGATTCGTCTTGAGTCGAGGCGAAATCTTAATCATATATATATTATCAACGTGTATTTTGTCAACAGGCATCGATTGTGAAAATGTAATAAAAACAGTCGACAATATCACGTGTTTTGTGCCGATGCGGAATTTAAACGCCGTGTGAGAAACTGTTTCCTTCCTTGGGGCAATGTGTCCAGCAGTTGCTTCTCTGCTTATACATGTTCCACCAGTAACTGGCAACTGAAAAAAAAGATCTATCCAGGACCTTCACACATTGCATCCATGAGAACAAAGATCACGTTCAAGACAAACGGCGGTAGAGAATTAGAATAAAAACTTTGTGTCATCCATATTCTTTTGTCCTGTTGCTGGGCAGAGCCGGTCGCGTGATGGAACGCCACCAGAGCTTCATTCACGGTGCCTGAATGCGTTATTTGCCGCGCGTTGGCCAGTGTAAAACTTTGGACTCACACTATTTTCCGTACCTTCGGCCGACCTCTAAATTCTGCCGTAGTGTCCTTCATATTCCTGCCATTTATTAAAGCACTCTGAAAATTTTTTTTTATTATCACGTGAAACAAGAGTTATCATTTCGATTTCCTGTTATTGAATGAGCTGTCCCTCGTGTCGCATCGCAGAGTTGTCCCACAAGTCAGTGCGATTTGTATATCTATGTACTCTTTCTAAATCATTCCCCAGTGTGGGACAAGCACATCTGCGAGAAATTTGTTATCATACGTTTATTATCTACTGTTTGAATCTCTGGTTTGTTGGTACTATACATATTTATGGACATGCGTGAGGTCTTCAAATCGTCTCTTTGACAGTAAAATAGTAGGACTGTTAATACATTCCACATAGGGCCGCCATTGCAAATCGATCGGCCAGTAGCAGTTCTGTCTTATCACGGAAACACTGCAATATCGATGCTGCAAATGTCCTTATAACCACAGCCAACCTCTCGCAAGGGGCATAGGCTCCATCACACAACACTGATTGATTACTCTATCACAAGTTTTCTGGCCATCCCTAAGCGCCTAATCTTTTCACGTGCAAAACACTTCCACCAGTGCCCGCCTCGCATTTCTTTCGACAACGAGCGTAATCCTGGTCGGTTACAGAGGAGCCACTAACGATGTAGTGGGCCTGGATAAGACTTTTGAACATCCCCATACGTCTGACCTCATCATACTCTTCCAACTTATATTTTCACTGGCGTCCGTAAGGGATTCGTTCTCTACATTACTTGTTGACCTCTTCGTTTCGCAATACGAAAACACCACTAAGTTCGTTTCGTTGTCCATATTTTGCTCAGTGGAGACCATGGGTCTGAAACGTATGAATCTTGGAACGTACCGCAGGCGTTCGTTCCGGCTAGTAGAATCGATTAAGGTTTAACATGTAAACATGACTACAGAAGAGTGGTTTCCGAAATTTTGGTCATCCCAATGTTGTGTCCCGCATGGCCGCCGTCTGTGTCGCGCCGTTCGTCTTGACTGCTCAGTACAAACATGGAAACTCGCAGCAGGTATCCGATTCTGTTAGCCCACCTTGATGCAGGGCTAGAAGCAATATTCACAACATTTCAGTATAATCAAAACAGTTAATAAGTAGAATAGTGTTTGCCTCTCGTCAGGAGAAGGAGTAGGGGCTACTTGGTTCCATAGAGTATCGTCCTTGTGTCGTGGATATATATCGAACTAAGAACGAATAATCAATTTCACCGTATTCATGCCGCTCCGAAACATTACTTCAACATCATAGACGGTATAAATTTATTTCGTCTTTAATTTTAAACGCTTTGGCAACCGACCAACGGTGCTTGCTTTCACTAATACCTGTTATGTGGGGCCTCATGCGTTGCCCTACAATAGCGTGACAGACACTCTTGTCCGGCATTTCTGCGTCCACCACTCTACTAGAAGGACTTTTTGTAATCAAGAAACGTATTTCACGTCTAATTCAGTAGTGCTTCGTTATAAGTGTCACATTTCCTTTTCCCTATTTACTGTCTACTGAATTTTAAAATTACTAGTCGCTACCAACGTATTCCCGCCATTTTGCCGTTCTTAGCACTTTCTACCAAAGATTAAGTGTACTGGACTCGTGAGAACGCGAACAACAGAGTGTAATGCATCGTCTGGCGTACACAGGGTGCGGAAAACCAATCTGACGAAGACAGTATCAAATGAAGGAATCTGAGTAGAGAAAAACCACTATGCCAGCATGAAAACGGTGGTCAGTTTGAACATTTTCTATACATACTCATGTTAACTAAGTGGTGGCTCATTTTACACTAATTTTGACCTTTTTAAGATATATCCAAACAAGAAACATGGACATATGATTGTCCTCATTCCTGAACAAGTACTGTCTCCTTCGTCAACTAAATACGATACATGTGTTAGTGATGTTTTAAATTTATCTTGTTCCCATCGTGATGACTGGTTAGTCCAAACATTCTGGTTACGTATACATTTTCTGTAAATTACCTATCATTTTGAACAAGGACCTCCGTATGTCAGATTTCAATTACGTTCGTGCAGCGCTGAAAATATACATTTACAACTTTTAGTTGCCATACACACATTCCTATTTCATGCTCTCCTTCCGCCCTGCAATTTTGGTCAAATTGTTTCTCCACGACTTGTATAACGGTGCTGGATGGCAAAACTAGCTCCTACAGCTCTGTATAAGTTATTCACTTCATACGTTCGTTACACGTGTGTCACTGAATGACACCCAGCCAGGTTGTCCCCCAATGTTCCGCCACATCTCTGGAAAGCCAGCACGCGATCCACAAAATCACGAAACGAGTACCAGATTCGCATAGTGACACTGTACTGACTGTAAGCACATTCAGACATTAATCGAAAATGCAGATCATAGTAATGTAGAAGCTGAGTTTATCTTTCCGTTAATTCTCCGTCTACTGCAGTCCACAGAGCTCTGTCGCTGCATCAGCGGTCGATTGTTGCTGTTGGCGCCACAGAATGAAGGCAGTTACGTCCAGAGTTACTCCGGAGTAACTGGGATTCTGTAAAGCAATGAAAACAAAGAAGTAACGGACGGGGCCACTAGGAATCAAACAGTACGTTTCCGTTAGTTTAATGCGGTGACAATTTTGAACGATGAGCTTTGTGAAGCGATTGAGTTAACAGCAATTACACAAACCCAGGTTTTAAGTTGGGCCCTCCACAGACAAACTCACTAAAGTTATCGTCCTTACCAAGCTTCATGTCACACGCAACTACATTACACTATTTCTTATGAACTACACATAACCGAGCCAGTAATTCATGACGAAGTTGACTATTTCTACTACCACTCCAGTATTTTTCTTAGGTAAGGAATGAGCAAAATGCTCACACGAGACAGCAGTCTTGCCCCTATCATGCAATCATCCAGGAAATAATTCCTCCAGCCGCAGCAATTCCTTTTGCTACACAGGAATGATTTTACAATTACCTCTGCATTTAATTCATATTTAACTTTATAAACTGAACATTTAGTAAAAGGGCGAACCGAATTACGTACTGCATAGTGTGAATGAATGCTGCAATTTTGGCGGCAACAAAGAACAACGAGCACAAAATACTAGGACTCGGCTGCAGATGTCTGCCACCATAGAGCCGCAGTGGCAGCTGAGACGTCCGTCAAGTCTTAATGGCGGCCACAGCGGCTGATGTCCGTTACAGACGTAGCGGCAGCCCAGACGGACGTGTGACGTCACATGGCACCCATGTCTCCCTGGAGCACGCGCCACGTGTCTCGCTGTATCTAATCATTTATTTCGCCTTATCGAGGATATCATCACATTCGAACACCAGTATATTTTGTAGGTATCAATATAATCAATTTAATCCATCTCTATAATACCTTGTTACGACCAGAATGATTATTAACAATTTTACATTCAATTTTTGTCAGGTACTTATTAGTTAGTTCCTGTCTTTCCTCATTCTACGATGATGAGCCTACAAACCAATTAGCTTTGGAAAGAGAACGATTATGTAGATTATTGTGGCTTATATCAGTTAATATCATTTTCTAGTGATGAATACGGTAGTTAGTTTCTGTTGGAACGAACGACGACTTTTGCGATTCGCTTTCCACGTCTGCAATCGAGTTTTAACCGCTATTTCACAGTAATAAAACGTCATCACTGCATGTTAACAAACCGGTGCTCGGAGCTCACATTGCGTATGAGAATGCCGACTTGATAATTAAGAAGCGATAAATCTTTATAGTTCGCCCATTACTACTGCGAAATATTGAAGTGCTTTTATGTGTGACAGAGTGTGTAAAGTAGTACACAATCGTTTGCTGTCGAAAGGTGGAAGTGTTATGCAAGCAAGACACCGCAAGTCATTGGTAGAAGTCAGTAGCATTTTACATTGAAGAATACGACGCGTAATTTCGATTGGACGGAACGATACCTTTTCGAGTTTGTGTGTAGAAGACCTAACTTTAAATGCTGGTTTATATAGACAACATACAGTTAGGCATGCCCCACCGAGGTAATTTACAGTTTAAAAGTTTACTCGTTTACAACTTGGATAAACGTAAAGTTTCACTGGTGATTGTGCAGTTGTTATAATTTTTTCCCCTTTTCATTTTCTCCATAAAACCGCCATCATTCGCGAGAATGTTATGAACTGCCGATATTGTGGAGCGCCAGCAGCAACAATCAGTCGCTGAAGCAGCGACAAAGCTCTGTGGACCGCAGGAGACGGAGAATTAACGGAAAAATAAACTCAACCTTCTATATTTATACGGTCTGCGATCGCGATTAAATGCGTTCAAAGTCAGTACCGTGTCATTGTGCATCCGACGCTGCTTTTATGATTTTGTGGAACCTGTGCTGGCGTTCGAGTGGCGTGGAGTAACATAGGCGGACGTCTCTTCTAGAAGTCATTCAGTGACGTATGTGAGAAAAAGCAAACGCGAGCAGTGTTGTTGGAGCGATGTTTTGTCATCCGGCACCGTCACACATGACGTGCTGCCCGCAATCTCAAGAGCTCCGCACTCATTCCTCGATAAAATGAATGTGCTTAAAACGGTGCACCGAACGAGGTGATGCGCCGGTTAGCACACTGGACTCGCACTCGGGAGGACCACGGTTAAAACCCGCATGCGGCCATCCTCATTTAGGTTTTCCGTATTTCCCTGAATCGCTTCAGGTCAATGCCGAGATGGTTTCTTTGAAAGGGCACTGCCGACTTCCTTCCCCGTCCTTCCCTAATCCGACGACCTGGCTGTTTGGTTCCCTCCCCCATCAAACTCACTAAAACGGTAAACAAGGTGACGATGTCTGCGACGCTGCTTCCACCATGCTTGAAACGCTATCAGGTCTCGGAGATCCTTTGTAGCTCCTCGACGCTAAGACAACAGCCGGCGTGGCGGTAGAAGTCGCCGCCGCACATTGTCATCTCTGCGGCCTGTCTGTTCACGGAACTGATGTCCCTCGGTTGTACCTGGATATAAATAACGTAATTAATTTTGCCTAAAACACTGCAGCGAATATTTACATTCATTACTAACTGTTTTCTCGCATTGTCGTCCTAAACATATTCAGGTTTCGTAATATCTTCACTGTTTTCCCATGTGTTTTTTGGCCCTCGGCAAGCAAATGCACCATTAGCAGAGCAGAAAACTCACCGCCGTCAAACCAGCATCTGAGACGAATTTGCTAGCCTAGAAAACTGGTTATTATAGTTCGCAAGTATTCTGGAAGCGACAGAGCTTGGTCTATTATTGGCCACCCTAAGACAATACATTCAGCACCCGAGCAGCTCCGTCGTTGTAGGAAGTTAAGGAATTTCGAGGGCTTACTTTCCGTCTGGCTCTAGCTTCGATACACTCTAAAAACATCTCAGCCGTTTGTATGTAACCGTTTCCAACTCTGTCGCCTACATGTAATTATTCTGGCCTTACTCGTTTTCTAGGAGCTGACTGCTTGATATGTTGACCTTATTATGGAATTTTCCATTCCGACGCGAAAAGAAAAAGTTTTTACTATTTTCTCTCGTACTATCAAGAGTTTAGTGAGTGTCTGTGCAGTTTATTTTTATTTTTATTTTCTTGTATAGTACTTCATTAACTAAAGGCAACGGCAGGCGTCTCTTGCTGATACCCTATGGTGACGTCCTAACATCCAGACTCGCGTCTCATTCATTACGAACAGTTCTGCACTGCCACATATCCTAGCCCTGGAATCGAGTGAGCAGGGCCTTTTAGCTTCTCACTAGAATAATACATTAAGTACACTAAAAAGATCACGCTTTTCTGGACCGATCGTGTTTTAACTCACCGGCCTACAAGCGCAAGACTTCTCGCTCCTCGTGGCTTTGTGTTCGCCTCGACAAACGGATCACGTGCTCTCTGTTGGCAAAATGCTAGTATTATTCCTGCAGCGTCTCACGTCTCGAAATTCTACCGTAGTCGGTTTCACATTATTGCTATATGTTAAAACAAACCCGCAATTTTTTTTATGACCAAGAAAACAAATTTGTCATTTTTATTTCCTCTTATAAAACGTTGCTATCCGTCGTGTTTCAATAGTCGACATCGCAAAGATGTTCCACAAATCGGCGCGACTTGTATATCTACGAGACTATCTCGAAGTCATTGCCCAATATGAGAGAAACACATCTGCGGGACATTTGCGATGATAGAATTGTTATCTAGTATTTGAATCACCGTTTTCTCAGTAAAATAATGACGTAGGGAAGCGTATCTGGTACTCAGTCTGTTTCTGTGAACGTCAAATAGTAGGGCTGCTACTGCGTAGTACATAGGGCCGTCTTTCCAAGCCGACCTGCCAACAGCTGTTCTGTCTCATTACGCAAACTCTGTGATATCGATCCTGGAAATGTGCAGAAGACCACAGCCAGCCTCTCGCTTAGGGCCAAGAGCCACGGCAAACAGTGGCCGGTGGCAAGACACCCCCCGACTATGTGCACAGCGGTGTGACTGTTTTTACTCTTTGAGAAGTCCTGTCGCCGTGCTAAACGCCTAACGCCTTTTGGTGAAATGTGTTTGCAGCAGTGCCCATCGCGCACTTCTTTCCACAACGAGCGTAATCTTGATCGCTTAATAAGTCAGCTATGAACGCTTCAATGGCCGTGCACGAGGCTTTTGAACATCCATCTACCCGCAGTCCCCTCCACGCCTTCCACCGCATCATGATTTCACTGGCGTCTGTCAGTAATCCGTACTCTGCACTATTTGTTGATGTCTCCTGTTCATATTACACAGAGACTGATAAGTTCGCTTCGTCAAGGACAGCTGGATTGCAGAAAACATGCGTGTAAAAATTATGAAGCTCGGGGCGTCGACGTTTGTTGACCCTAGCAAAGACGATTAATGTTCAACATGTAAGTACATGATTAGTCAAAAACGGTTTCCAAAATTTCATCTGAATGTTGAGATCCGCGTTTGCCGTACCGTTCATTTTGACTGCTCATTACAAACATGGAAACTTGCAGCAGGTATTAGATACCTACATAGAGGACTTCAGCCAAATTTCAGTGCAGTCAAAACCGCACAGAAATAGAACAAATGAGGGCAGCTGGATTCCATAGGTTACTGTGTCGCAAGTATACATCGAGGTACAGAGAGCAGTCGGTATCACAGTATTCATCGGTCTCTGAGTCTTCACTTTTACATTACACACGCCATAAAATTATTTCGTCTCTAGTCACGATGATAGGAGCAATGCAGCCGCGCCAATAAAAGTTGTGTTTCATTGTCAGTGCATTGGGAACTGCCCAGTCGTGCATTGTCTCTCGTTCCATTAATACCGATGCTGTAGGGGCTCATAATATGTTGCCCCATAATAATGTGACAGGCGCTTTTGTCACGACATTTATACATTCACTACTTCGGTCGAGGACTTTTTGTAATTAAGAAACATACTTTACATCTTACATAGTAGCACCTTGGTTAAACGTACCGCATTTTCTTTCACGTACTTATCATGTACTAAATTATAAAGTTGTATATCGCTACCAACGCATTCCGCCATTTTACCGTTTCCGGCGCGTTCTATGGACTCGTGAGAAGTCGACTATCGTTATTAGCTACGACATACTTACGTTAATTAACTAGTGGCTCATTTTTCTTAGACATCTTGAAACATTAAACATGGACATATTACTGTCTTCATTTCTAAAGAAGTACTGTCTGGTAGGTCGGCTAAGTATGATAAACGTAAAGTGAGCTGTGTGTAGCGTGCGTAAAAAGTGAATTATTTGAACAGGGCTGGTTGAGACAGGTTTGTTATCCAGCGCCGTTATACTGGGCGCGGAAAAAGTGCAGGGGGAAAGATAGCATGAGACATAGTATTTTGTGTATGGCCACTAAGGGTCGTAGCTGCACATTTCCTGGGCTACAGGAACGTAATTGAAATCTGACATACGAATGTCTTCACTCAAATGACTGGTAATTTACAGAAAATGTATACGTAAACACAATATTTGGACTAACCAATCGTCGCAATGAGAAAAAGGTAAATTTAAATTATCACTTTCACCTGTATCAGATTTAGCTGACGCACGCTAGACAGCATTGTTCCAGAAATGAAGAAATAACATGTCCATGTTTCATTTTTCAATACGCCTTAAAAGGGCCGAAAGGAAGGAAAACTAAGCCACCAGTTAATTAACAAAATTATGTGGAGCAAATGTTCCAACTGACCACGGTTCACGCTGGCATAGCGCCTTAAATACTCAACTGCGACCTCTACATTCCTTCACTTGATGCTTTGGCTTTTGGTCAAATTGTCGTTCCGCACCCTGTATATGCCAGACAATGCGTGACAGAATGTTGGTCAAATGCTCAGGAGTCAAGTACACCTAACCTTTGGTGGAAAGTCCTAACAAAGGCAAAGTGACGGTTGCGTTGGTAGCTATCAGTAACTTTAAAATTCAGCAGACAATAAGTATGATACGTTTGACAAAGGCGCTAAGAAAATAGATGTATAATACAAAAAGTCCTCTAGTAAAGTAGTAAATGTGTAAACGTCGTGACATGAGCGTCAGTCACGCTGTTATGGGGCAACACATGAGACCCTACGGAATCGGTATTATTGATAGCAAAGACTGTGCACCGCTGGTCGATTGCCAAAGCATTGAAAACGAAACAAAACTTTGGTCACATCGATCCTATCACCATGCGTAAAGACGGTATTTTTTAATATCGTCTGTGATTCAGTAGTGATGAACGAGAGACTGTTCAATACGGTGATATTAATTTCTTTTTGTATCTGTATATGTACCTAAAACATATGGGCAATGACCTAAGGTACCACGCAGACGTCGGCGAGAATTCAATATTTGCTGTGATTTTCCACGTAGCCTATTTACTGAGCAGGCAAGGTGAACGGTACGACAGATTCGACGTTTACACCGGACACAACATTCAGAAGGCGAAAATTTCGGAAACCGTTTTTCTCTACTTATGTTTACATATTAAACCTTGACAGGTTTTGCTAGTCCTTATTACGAGATTCATAATTTTTACGTGTATCGTCTCTGCAATGCAACTGTCCTTGGTACAGCGAACTTATCGGTGTTTTCCTAATATGGAGAGGAGACATTAACAATTATTGGAGGGTATGGATTTCTTACGTACGCCAGTGAAAATATAAGGAAGAGGGGAAGGAGGAGATTGCACGTAATGAGATGGTCAAAAGTACTATCCACGTCCGTTAATGTGTTGGAAGGTGCTATATTGAGCGTCCAAAGTTAAGCTTACTGGTGCACGGTTGTGAATTAAGTGCAGATATAAGTTGCGCAGCTATTTGTTTTGCGGCTTTGTGGTATAGACTATTCAAACACGATGGAGAATGGACGGCATACTTGACAAGAGGTTACAAAAATCATAACTCTACGTGTTTCCACATTGTCAACAAGCCAAGTACGGGCCTGTTTTTATATACGACCGGAATGTGCAGGAGACCACAGCACCATATCGGGAAAGAAGACGTCACAGCGATGTAAACATGTCGTCCACCCGGCTCAAGCGATCCTTTTGCTGAATCAGGAGACAGAGCGATTAATAATTATATAGTTGGTAGCTGTAACCAGGAGAGCTAAGACCAGGCGGAAAGATGTCCGCCGTTTGCGTTTTCAAGGTGTATTAGGCGTAAACTAGACCAAAAATGGAAAAAAATGCTTCTTTAGTAGGGTCACTCGATTACTGGGTTGGCGCGTTTGTCAGGGCAGGATCGCTCGTAATGAGTGAGTCGCGAGTGTCGATGTTATGACGTCACCATACTGTTAGCGATAGACGCCCACCCGAGATCTGAATATATGTAACACCACTGAAGCGAAGGGAACAGTTGATTCTGGGAAGCCCGCCATATTTCCAACATTTTCCCTCGTTTGATACTTGCCTAATCTGAGCGTAATATTTCGCTAAGCGTTGTACGGAAAACTATTTGGAGCACTGTTAAAACGAAATATCGAGGAATACACAGATTTCTTTCTATAAGAAAAGGGCTTTACTTTTTCTGTCATCATAGAGGCCGCACAGATCAGATTTCGCAAACATGATTTCAACCTGTACAGCGGCTGTTCTGCACAGCAGTTCGTCGAATCATCTGCTTCCCGACTTTGGGGAACAGCGTCGCAGACGTCGACACCTTGTCTGGCAGCACGGCGATGGTGATGCGGCGACGGAAAAAAAAGGCGATGGACCTTTCTGAATTAATCCTGAAGTGCTACTAAAGTTCATCTCGACAAGAGCACGGACGTGGCACAAGAAACACGAGACGACGCCGCCACTCGGCTGATAACCCGAGGAGAGTTCGTCGAGTGACGCCTCGGTTTCCGGGCTCGCGCCCCTCCGCCAGGCCCACCAGACTCAACTGTCTCAGCAAGCTGGAGAGAGCCTTTAATCTCCCCTGCACAGCCGACACAGCTGTAAGACTAGGCGACAGTGGTAAATGGGAGAATGGCGATGTTGAACAGCTGAAAAAATTTTTTTTTGCCATAGTCTCTTTCATGGTTTCAGACCACCGTTTCTCACTTCTCTTTCGCGCTGCATCTGTCATTTCCTCACTGAGGCAAAATTTCCGCTCTAGTTTCCTGTTGCACTTTCTCGGGCCCGCTCTTTGGCCGGCTTGTGTCCTGATTCATTCACAGGACTGCAGACTTTTACTTCTGATCATTCCAAGATGAGGTGCCACTCCCCCTTGCGCAGTACTCATTTATGCCCTTATTTATCTAAGATTGCTGTAATTTTTCAGTGAATCCAGCGTAACTGGACTGTCTGTGCATATTTCTCGTGAGTCGTCCTGAGCTTCTGTGCCTATATCTGGAACAAGCAGCATTTTCTAAAATATATTTTCCAGTTCCTAAAATTATTCTGTTCCACAGCTCGAAATGCCTCGATAATGCCCACGCGTAGCTCATACATGTGAACAGTCACAGTTACTTTCATCATTTCCACCGGAGGATAGCGATGGATTTGCAGGTATGTGTGCAAACTGAGGAAGTAACTTAATGAACCATGATCGCTGCACCTCAGGACTCTGACGATGCTGAAATGACGGTCGAGTGGTGGATGATTAAATTTTGCTATCAGCACACAAGTGACTGGCCTTTTCCACTACTATAGACATATTCGTAAGGTACAAAGAACGAAATACAAAAGGACTGACGCGTCAAAAAGAGTGAGAGGTAAACTATTTAGTGCTCGTTCCACAGTATCGAACGTAAAAAAGTGCTCATAGCTCATAAGGTATGCATTTTAGAACTTCGTTTACTGGACCGTTTCTCTCTGATCGCCCTTTATAGAAGTGTCCTTCTTATTCTACTGAACTGGAGAATGTGCTATATTGCATTATCAGTAGCTTCAGAGACATTTAAGCTTGCCTCTCCATTACTTAGTACTTACGTATTCCACTTTTTTCCGTATCGTTTCTTCCTGACTAATGTTTCAAACTCAGTCTACTCTTCACCACTATTAAATTGTGAGCTGAGTCTATAACTGCTCCTGGCTATGCGTTACAATCCAATACCTGATTTCGGAACCTCTGCCTGACTACAACGTAATGTAACTGGAATCCTCCTGTATCTCACGGCCAGCATGTTCTCCAGACATAAGCCCTATCGAACATGGCTGGGACAGATTGAAAAGGGCTGTTAATGTGCGACGTGACCCACCAACCACTCTGAGGGATCTACGCCGAATCGCTGTTGAGGAGTGGGACAATCTGGACCAACAGCGCCTTGATGAACTTGTGGATAGCATGCCACGATGAATACAGGCGTGCATCATTGCAAGAGGACGTGCTACTGCGTATTAGAGATACCGTTGTGCACAGCAATCTAGACCACCACCTCTGAAGGTCTCGCTGTATGGTGGAACAATATGCAGTGTGTGGTTTTCATGACCAATAAAAAGAGCGGAAATTATGTTTATCTTGATTCTATTCCAGTTTTCTGTACAGGTTCTGGATCTCTCGGAACCGAGGTGATGTAATACATTTTGATGCGTGTATCTACAGGCAGATAGGATTTGCAAACCTTTTAGCATCAAATGCTAAGCATTGTCCTAACAGAAAGCCTGAAAGTAGTACTATTGGACCTCCACTTACAAAGTCAATACCGTCTTCAGTTGCTCATATCTCTGTTTTAAGTATGTGCAAGTAACTTGAACCCTTCTTAAGCTTTAAATGTGTGTTTATATCGTCGAAATTTTTTGACACTGTACCATACTGGCTCTATTCACTCAATGAGTGAATATATTTACTGTATGTATGATTGAGGGTTTGCAGAATAGTATGACGTGTTTATCATATCTGTAAATATCTTGCATAATATTTGTTTTGCACTGGTGCTCTTTCAATGAAAGACAAATACACATTTTAAATAACTTTGTTTATTAACGTTTTATACATGCACAAAATAAAAAAAACAGTTATTGACTCATTTCTTAATATTCGCTCTGTCTTATATCCCTACATTATTCTTTAAATAACTGGTTTTTTTATGCTATAAATTCTGCTTCCATTGTGTTCAATCCAACAGGAGCGACGTCGTATCTCCGTCGTCTGTCTGTAAACCAGGCTGTACAGTTTCAATGTTTATAGGATTATAGTAGCAGCCCTTGGTGCTGCAAGCATACATATGTTTACATATTGTCCTAAATCATCTTGTATGCAACATTCACTTACATAACATACAACATCGTTTAGTAACGCTTTCACATATACTTGCCACCGTATTTGTCTGTTGCAATCCGTAGTGCACTGCATAACCAATACAACTTCACGACACTTTTATACAGGTCGATGATGGTTGCCTTATTGCTACAGATGTTCATGTGAAGAGGAAGTTGAAAAGGATCGTAGTCTGTTGTCATCAACTTCTCAGTGTGCTTCATCGGCTAACAATGCTCCCCCTAACTCGTATCTGTAAATTGTGTTTTACATTACGACGGACATCCTCAGTTTCTACTATAACTTCACACTCACGATCTCATGCTAATCCTACATTTACATGTTTTGAACCATAAGCTAACATGTATGTACTGGTAAATAGTAGCATTCTGAAATGAACTGATAATATCATAGAGCTGTATGGTTTATATACCTCTATGCAGTATAGATGACCTCGAAATCCCAAAACTTAATGCAATAACATGCAAAAATTATATAACACGACGACAGGGCAGTTAACACACTTTCTAAGCAGTGGAGACATAGTGAAAATGACACTGTGCCGCGACTCTCGACGGTAAGTACTATTTCAGTATCCACAGTCCAGTTCACTTCAGGATACAGAGACCAAGACCATGGGAGAAGCATAACTGATAAATCATATGTAATTATTTGATGAAATTATGACGTACACCTCAGGATCCAGAAGACAGCCCCTGGGTAATTACATATCCTGACGATTAAGCATGTAAATAATCGAATCAGCACATGTGAGGGTAAAGAGATCTCTGGAATTAGGACGATTTGATCATGTGACGTCACAGCAGCGGGCAGGACGTGCAGCTGCCTCAAGTATGTTGCAACATGTGACCCTGTTTCTGTTATGATAATACTGAGGCCATTAAAACTGGAATATTTAGAAAGCGACATTGAATTGTCTGTAAAAAGAACACTTACCCCATACTTAAGATAAACACATCAGCCTTCTCCACTGCTAATCCATTTCAAGATCCTCTACTGATGTCTAGGGATATCGAATTCTGTCTGCATGAATGGGTCCTTGACTAGATGCTTGTTGACTATTGGTGACGGATTCCACTGAATTTCCCGTAAATGGTTGACAATCAGAGAGAACACAACGAGGTTTTCTGCTGTGCATGATGAGGGTTTCCTTGATTTCAAGTGTTGATGTTCTGCCTGTAGAGCATCTCGATGACTGGCTAGCTGAGGATTCTTCAGAATGTTCTTCCAGACCTTTAGGAGAGCTAGTTTCTTAGAGCTGGGGGTGGGATGATGCTGAGAACAGGAAGTCTTAGAGCGATTGTACTCTGAATACATTCCATAATACCTGATTCAGTTGGACATCTATCTTCTTAGTATGAGCACTATTGATCCTGGTCGAACAGTAATCTTCAGCAACAGAGCACCTATGATAGGGTTAGAGCTATGGATCTCATAACACGAGCATTAGCTCCCCATAAGATACCACCAAATTTTTGAAGACTGTTCTTTCTCGTTTTGACTTTAGGTGCTACTTGTAAGTCAAGAGTTCTATCTAGCGCTGTTCCTATGTATTATGGTGTAATGCAGTACAACGAGACTTGGTCTCTGAATCTGTCTTCTGGTGAGCACTCTGACTGTCTTCTGCATAGATGTGATGTAGATACAATTATTTTCTGTGGATTTAGGTGGAGCCACTATTTCTTGATGTATACATCTAAGACTTACATATCAGTGGATAAAGAGGTTTCAGCATCATAAACGTTGAGACTCTGGGCCACCAAGCAAATGTCATCAGTATAAATCAATTTTTTTGAAGACTTTTGGTAAGCTGTGCATGTACAGACCAAAGTGGTAGTGGACTCAGAATAGACATTTGAAGTAAACTATCATTTGGTTTAATTACCCTGCATCTGTCATTGTGAGAATGGATATGAAATGCTCTATTGTTTAGCATGTTGTTAAGTAAGTCCTTAAATTTACGACACAATCGTGAATTTCTAAAGAAGTGCTTCTCACCAAGCAATGTCGAGAACAGCTGATAGGGCCAAAAAGGCAGCTACACTTACTAATTTCTGCTCATACTCATTTCCGATATAAGTAACTAGAGAGAGTGTCTCTTCCTTAAATTACTTTCGCTTCTTAAGCTGGGCTAGCGCCTTTATTCTTAACGAAAGAGTGTGTTTCGATTGTTACTATATGTTGAGAGCTGAACTCTGTAACTTCGTTGGTGTAACCAATAGTCTATGGAAAATGTGGTTCATTAGTCAGCATGATACGTTTTCATTATTTCTATTTGCTTAATTCTTTAATATCTGAAAACAGTTTACTATTCACATTCACCCGATAGGTACTTTCCAATTACTTACACAGTTCCAAGATATGCTATTAGATGATGGCGTTCAAGCCTACAGAATTCATAGGCACATTGCATTTACCATGATTGGCATATCATTACGCAATACTACGTAACTTCCTTAAATTTGGTTAAATCTAAGGCAATTCCCTGTTTATTGTTTCTTTTACAAGCTAACAATAGTTGATTGGCAACCAAAACGTGTAATGAATGGTAAAGCAATGTGTTTTTGCGATCAAGAAAATTAAAAGGTTTCGTAATTAAGTTTTGGCTCTGAGCACTATGGGACTCAACTGCTGAGGTCATTAGTCCCCTAGAACTTAGAACTAGTTAAACCTAACTAACCTAAGGACATCACAAACATCCATGCCCGAGGCAGGATTCGAACCTGCGACCGTAGCGGTCTTGCGGTTCCAGACTGCAGCGCCTTTAACCGCACGGCCACTTCGGCCGGCTTAATTAAGTTTTAATGTTTTAGAAATACATAAAATCACTTAATGCAGCTCCTGATAAGCCAGGTCTTAATAAAATGTGATTAATGTCAAGATCATTCGTCGACTACTTCAGACTGACTTTGTCAAAGAATGTTTCTGAGTTGCTGATCCAAATTACAGTCACTGTTGACAGGGGAGAGGTGAAAATGAAAATATTTAAGTTTAGTACAAGCAGCAATGTGCCTTACCAAACGTGTTACTCTTTGAACGGAAATGCACTTAAAGACGTGGTGACGGTGTTCATCTTTAATCTGACGCTCTTCTTTGGTTTTGACGCAGCGTGTAATCCTGGCGGATTGGAGAACGATGTTACTCTTACAGCTGAGTCCTGGCATTCGCCTTATGAGTGGGTTAAAACCTTACTTTAAAAAAGCAGCACCTGCGTTTATTTGTCCATCGTTAAGGCATTTTGTTTCCTGTTACATTGTATTGGTAGTCTTTAAGACAAATGCTTAGGAACTAAACTCTAGTATGATACGAAGGGATTTGTAAGATAACTTTGTAGGTCGGAGGTAAGTGCTATGTTATGTGGGAGAAACTGCTGTCTGAATGGTGTAGTGATCTATGTCTTTGTATAGTCAATAGCATAGCTACATCATATTTAGAATTTCTGCTGTCATGACATTACATAGGTTTTGTTTTCAGCAAATGTAGTTATGTCAGTTATATCTCACTGAAGGTAATATTACAGATGGGGAAGTGGTCATGGATGTAAATGAGGTGGGAGATGTAACAGTACGAGATCAAATTTGACAGTGTTCTGAAATATCTAAGTCGAAACGAGGCCCAGGGAGTAAACAGTCTTGTGGCAGGATTACAGGCAGCTTCGGGAGAGCCGGCCACGGCGGAGCTCTCCCACCTGTTGTGCCAGGAGTATGAGACAGGCGAAGAATGTAATGTTATCAATTCCAAAGAAAGCAGTTGCTGGTAGGTGTGAAAATTACTGAACTATCGGTTTAATAACTCGTCGTTGTAAAATACTAACACAAATTATTTACAGAAGAATCGAAAAACTGGTAGACGCCGACCTCATGGAAGATAAGTTTGGATTCCCGAGAAACGTGGGAACATGCGAGGCGCAACCTGACCAAATGGAGGGGCGGTTGGTAGGACACGTTCCGAGACGTCGACAGGTAACCAATTTAGTTTTGAAGTGAAGTGTGGGTGAAAATCGTAGAGGAAGACCAGCTGGTGAATACAGCAAGGAGATTGGGATGGATGTGGGCTGCGGTATGTACTTGGAGATGAAGAGGCCTGCAAGTTATACAGTAGAATGGAGAGCTATTTTTTAAACCAGTGTTCACACTAAGGAGCGCAACAACATCTCTCTGTGTTATAACATCTTATTTTCCGGTTGGCGTATTTCTTCATTGTTGATAACTGTCAGAGTACCTCTGAAGATGACGTGAGGAATACGTATTTATTTAAAGTAGGGGTATTTGAAGATCAGAGGTTGGTGCTCAAGTATAGATTTCGTGGATCCACTTTATTTTAACCTACTCGACTTGTTTAGCGATGATTCCTGCTTGTCTGTGAAGGGGCTGACCTGCTCGTTAATTCTGCCGCATGTCGGGCCGCGACAACAGTACGCAGTGTCGTCTGTGTACAGGGCTGTTGTTTCGATCCTCGACCTTTAGCGATGTCAGCCGTGTTGTTGGTGTGTAGCACTGGAGACGTGACTGTCCCACGTGGCGTCTCTGCGGCTGGCGTAATACTTGTCGAATGGTGATCACCAAGCAGCGCTTGTACTTACCTGTTTCCAGCAACGTTTTCATTAAGTTGCACACTTTGGGATGCCAAGTTCAAAAGTAACGTTTCAAAGAGCAGTCCAGCATGCCACAACCAATGGAAGGCGCGTTCGCCGTCCACGAGAAAGCGTGCCGGCGTCGCGCCTGCCGTGTTGCGTTCAGCCTGCGTCGCTCTGCTGCTCAGTCCTGGGACCGGGTCACCTGTGCTGTGGTTGCCGCTGAACCCGGCTTGTTCTTGTGCCATTATGTTGCTCTATTCCTTGAACAATTTTAGTCTGTCTCGAAAGCTTTCCCTGTCACTGTGAGCACGGTAACATATGATTTGGTGTTGTTTTTTGGTCTTTCGGGTTGGGAAATCATCTTGATTTTAGCTTGCTTCTATTTTAGAGAGACTATTTTCAGTTTTATGGCCGCGATGAAGAAACGTCTGATGTGTTTGAGGCAGGTGTCTTGTGAAGGGAGTGATTTATTTTGTTATCTTCCAGTGCCTCCAGTCTCTGAGCTGCTTTCTTTCCATTTCATATTCGCCAATCTTATAAAGTAGTGAATGTTAAGTGGTTGCATTCGGATTTTCGAGTATTATTTCTTGGTCGGTTTCATCGAATTTTGGATACCATGGATGACCATGAATGTTTTTCTAGCACTTTGAGGAACTTTTTTGAGGTCGTGAGTAATGAATGACATTCTCATCTGCTATTAAGGATGGCTGTTCGCAAATGGTGTGCTATGGCCTGTTGGAAGCCTGTTGGAACTTTTTTCCAAAAACTACTGCTATTGTGGGACCTAATTCTTGTGTTTACTTCGCGCATCATTTGGTGGGTTTCTCTTCTTATTAGGTCATTGAAAACATTGAAGCCAATCGTAGCATATCCATTTGGTTAGTGCCGTATGGTCTACAGAATTTCCCTACTGTTTAATTTTGTTTCTTATGTACGTCAGGAGTGTTAAGGAGTGGTTTGAATAGTTGATTCGTTAGGTTTTGTGTTAAAACGTATCAATCTGAATTTTTCGACTATCCGATTTCGTGAGTTTATGATCGTTTTAAGTTTTTTCCTAGTTTTTGTGATTCACAGCATAATAAATGTGAGGTATTCGTTAGCTATACAGTCGCCAAATTCAGTGTAGCTTCAGAATCTGGATAGCTATGTTGTACGTAGTATATGTTCTAAGATAGAAGTGCCATAGTGATTGATAAAATGCGGCGAGTCATTTCTGAGTCTAGCGTGATTCAAAATGGCTACAACAAGTTTAATATCTTTCTTGTTCAATTTTTCAGCAAATATCGCAGATCTAGTACTGAGTCTCCTGTTCCTTTAGCTGGGCACAATGAGGGTATATAATTAACGAGATCAGTTGGCGGTTCCTCGCCAGGATACATCGTTGTGGTGTTTTATGTGAAAGACTCTGAAGCATCTATCTCAGCTTCTACTACGGTCTGGTTTGCGTGACAGATACAGTTATCTAGATTGATTTCTCTACCTGCTCATGAGGTATGTGCTGCGACTATAACACCAACTTCTTTTTCTCTTACTATGCCTTTAGGGAGTTTGTTTTTACAGCAGAAACCCAGTGTGTTGACAATGCAGATAGTGGCAACATCTTTCTTAGGCTTGAATGTGAAGGTTAATTCTTGTTTCCTGGTGTCTCAGGCTAGGTTGGGCATAGGCCTCCTTGTCTATCAATACGGCGATATAGACGTGGATCCCTGTTCGCCAAAGAACGTAGTAGGAGCTTTTTAGAAGCTGCTGTTATTATTTCCCTTCTTTCAAATATCATGTAGTGAGGACTCAGAGTATGTTTTCCGTTTGATTGTTATCTTGACATTCTTGGACGAAGACCATAATAGTTTGATCAATGCGCTTAATGTTTTCAGTTTTGTTTGCTGAGATGGGCTGTTTTGGTCTTTCTTTGCGACTCTCATCACTATTAACGTTATCAGTGTTGCAGCTCCTGTATTTTGGTGCTTCTTGTTTCGGGTCTATTTTGCAATTAAAAATTCGATGTGCTCGACTCGGTTCTTCACATTTCTCTTTATATCGCAGCTTATTGGAAAGTGTTGCAATATGGACGTAGCTGTTATTGAGGAGGTAGTGTTTAAATAGTCCAACCTTGTGAGGTACACAGTGCATTCTGAAATGGTGAACAAGTAGCTTGTTTGTTGGTTCTTTGTAACTATAGATGACTGGAAGGAATAGCGGGGAATTTTGATTTAGTTTCCCGGTACCTTTAGGTCCCCTTCAGTTTTTTCGTTTGTTGTATCACGGTCAAAATTGGTTATCACAAAGGCGAGCGTGAGTCTGTGTGGTTTCTCTCTTGCTTACTGTTTGGCGTGCGATGTGATTTCTGTTACTGTTGCTTCAGATCGGTAAGTAACTCAAACTGTTCTCTCGGGTTTCGATATCTGATGGGTGTGTTGTGATGTTGGCAAATTTTTTCGGATTTTTTTATGAACGACTTGGTGGCCCAGGCAACTGTTTTAGTGCAGGTTACAACGATTTGGCGGTTTCTTTGCCACCTTCTTAGTTTATAGTTTATTGCAGGGTTTGCTAAAGTACCATAAGTTGTGTTAGATGTGCTTTAATTCAATCTGCATCCAACCAGTTGTAAACCTTGTTCTTCGTGAGATGTATTTGGATGAGTGTAAAGTTTTTGTAATTGGAGTATCGTGTTTGTGGCGGCTTTGCCTGTTTACTTCGGGTTTCTTGTCCGGGTTTTCGGCTAGTTCGCGTAGCGTTGCGTTTCTGGAGATCTGGTGGAGACAGAGTTCCCTGCTTCAGTCTGGTGCGCTGAAAACTGTTGTTGCATATCGGAAACAGGACGATCCGTAGTCCCCCCGCTCTGCTTGAGAGCGCTCCCAGTCAGCGTTGAGTTCTGTGCCTTTAGCCTCGGCAGATGCGGGTTGGTCGTCCCTGTCTCAAGTGTGGCGGTTGTGCAGACTGCCGATCCCAAGTCTGAGTCGCTCTGACAATGCTGCATTTGACGGCAGTGGCGCGAGTTACGCATGATGCACTTTGCAGGGGACATCGTCTGAGTAACACGTGTGCTGTCGAACATCTACGTACATGTAACAACAGTTCAAGCAGTTTCGGCTGCGAGAATGCTTGTCCCCAGATATATCAGAGGAAAGCCCTTAGTAGGTATATCGGTTGCAGAAGTTAATGCTTGATACCCCACGAGTCAAAGGGTTGTAACAGGTGATTCCCTGACCACCAATATCTGCTCGCTGGTTCGCCTTTTTGAAGACCAGAACGTGACAGCAGCGGCTGTAAGCAGCAGCAGGGAGTGGCCAGTGGTGGGGCTTGCGGTCCTCTGCTGCTCCTGATTGGCTGAAAGGCCCACGTGTTGAAGGATTTCGTGGAGAGGCTCGGAGCTCGTGGAATCGAAAGCTGGCCGTCGGCGCCCGTGTGGCCGACGTGGCGGGTCGCGGGCTCTCTGGAGCGGAGTTCTGTGTCGCGACGCACAGCGGTCTCGAGTTTCCAAACGCCTTCTCGTTTGCGCGCATCCGTTACCGCTTAAGAACTTTCCTGTCGTTATCTGCGAATGTTGAAATAGTAATTAGTGTGGGCGTTTACGGCGAATTGTAGCTCAGGGAAAACTCGGTGATGTCAGCGAAGTGGCAGTGGTGCTCCGACTCAAATGACTGACTTGGCTGGGGGTAATTGGATAGCGATAATCTCAGTTTGTTATCCAAATCTGGGAGTAATGTGTTTTGAGTGACCGTGTTCCTGTTGAGTTTTTAACTGCGTATTTCGTACAGCCAGTCGAAAGTAATTTCCTGGACTCGGCTGTGCATGTTCCCAGTACTGCGGTCGAAACTCGGGATCCGGCCTGGGGGTAAGTAGGTAGCACGAGGGCCGTTACCTACTGGCTTTCGAGCGATGAGGTTTGATATTTTCCAACGGGTAGAGGCTCGGCTGGCGACCACTGTGTCGGGCTGACTTTACGCGTGTCCCGGTGGTGCAGGACGCTTGTCTGCCGCTAAGCGCCCCCGTGCGCCCCGTGTCAGCTCTGCCCACCACCACCTAAAGAGAAGGCCGCGGCGCGCTCTCGTGACGTCACGCAGAGCGGGCCAGGGTTGGCCTGGCGCTGCGCTGACAGAATCGAGGCGCACGGCCCGCAAATCTTCGTCAAACGGTTTTACAGAATGCGTTGAGCTGCCGGCGCCCCCCTGCGGCCAGCAGGGCTGCACCCGGCACCTGCCTCCCTCTGGTTCCACTGCGTCCAAACGGAAATCGCGGTTAACACTGCGGGTGCCTGCTAAGTGCGAAATTCACGAAAATCACTCCAGGTAGTACTATTTATCACAGGATTTTCAGTTGGGCTGGATACTAAATTAACACAGACACTCCTTTACTTTGCTCACTCAGGTTTTATTTCAACAAATGGGAGATCGTCTATTGATTACGAATCACAACAATTTCGGCGTACTGTGCGCTTCTAGTGAAGCTACTATGGCACATGTTTTCCAGGACTCACAGTACTAGCACAAGTTTATCCTTCCACAGTACTGTTTCTGTAAATACGCCTTTAAGTAATGTTCTTCCTTGCCCAAGAGTGGCACATGGAACATTAACTTTTAACATCTGCCATAGTACCCTTACAAACCTCTAGCTTAACAAATCACTGTCTTGTCTCACAAACCCAATAATGCTAATCTCATATAACTCTGCCATTCGACACTTTGCATTCACTTCAAGCCACAGTTCACACAACAAGTCATGTGTTACTTTCTTACTATACCTGTTTGAGCCAGTCTATGTAATCAAACCACTAATAAGCTCAACAAACCCATTTACACTTTCATGCACACACCAATTCAGTCATTCGCCCCTCTCTTTTGATTTTATAAGTATCTGAATGTCTCTTGTCATGGTACTTGAATTACAAATCATGTAGAAGTACATCTTTCACACACATATGGAAAATTTCCTTGTTTCAGACATAATTTTATATACTAATATCATACACCATACATTAATAAAACCGACAAACTGCAAAAACAGATCCTTGAAGGAAACCGGAGAAAAAACGTCCTACGAACATGTATCCAGAAATGCATCATCGCCACGGTAGATGACACTGACGAACGGGAATTCCTCCGACAACGTGCTGCGTTTTCCTTGTATATAACAGGCCGTGTGATTGACGCAGCCTATTGTATACACGAAGCATTTCCCAACAATTTTAGTGAGTAGTCTCAGTGCATTAGAGTAGGTAGACAGAGGCTACCACTCACAAATAAGCACACAGTTATAAATGAAGGAGACGTTAGGAAAGAGAAGTACTGGCTGTACGATATCAGATTTAATGACATTTAATATTGTCATACCAGGTAGAGTCCATTTTTATTGCTGGGCTTAATGCAGTGTAGTGTGGAGACAGTTATTTGCGAAAAATACTGAAGGAGGCTACAGCGAGGATTCTGAAAAGGGAGACTGTTCATTGTTTCTCCTGGCCAGATTCCTCTCGGCTGCCGAACACAGCTCTAGACCTGCAGGGATGTTGGTTGGGTTCCACCAAAGAAGTATCCTGTTCTTCAGTAGGGGGAGCGTCGTTCCATTGCAAACGAAACAGACGAAGAGCACTGGTCCTTGCACCATCGTAACTAGATGCATATAGTACACTACCTGCGCTATTCCCTGAGCCTGGTGGAACCCAGTTCTAATAATAATTCCTGTTCCACTTATTATAATGGCCTTAACTGACATAAAAAGACATTCCTTCTTTGAGGCAAATTTCTTGTTATCAACAATTTCGAGTTGCCGCATGGAGCACCGATTACGTAGGTACATGTATCCAAGCAGTCCGAGACAAACGAAATTGAATCCCACAGACACTGAAATCCCTGCAAGGACTACTATGCGACTGTAGATCAGGTAATATTTACTCGTCTTTTCCAAAGCAACAGCTGCCACACACACTATACTGCACGGTATAAACACGCACAGCACCTCACGACGGAATAACTGGCTTACTTCAGCAGGTAGTAGCTGGTCAGGAAGCCTGAGATGGCGAACACAAGCGTACATGTGGTAGCAGAATGAGTTCAGCCAGAAACAGCTGAGAAGTGTGAGGGCGCTGTCTATCAGCACTGCTGTAGGTAAGTCAGGGACGCCTGCCATACGATACACGACCTCAGAACACAGGATCTGGACTATGCACGTGATCTGAAAGGACAAGAGTATCTTTCCAGGCAAGTTGCGCAACTGGGGAAGGTACATGTATACTCCGGCAGTCGAAAAACGGAAAATGATATTTATCAGTATAAATGACATTTCTAAAGGCTTCAAGCTGTCAATTTTGAAATCCTTGTATTTCAAGGTGGCGTTGGTTAAACTGTTTTTGTAGTTCAGTGTTTGTTCTGTTAGCTTTTGATCCAGTATACTACTCGTACTATAGAACCATAGAGATCCCAACGTAGTGTACGTACAATTATGGGAAGTCTTAATGGAGGAAAAGTCGCGACACTTTAGCAACAGAATAGCTCTGGAAACAGAGCAGATGGCGTCTGTAGCGTTCGACTGCAGACATGATTGATCGTCAGGACTATCGAAATAGCAGCGAGCATCGTGCACGGACTGTATCATACTGAACGGGACGTCCTGACAAATGCCGTACGAGTTGACAGCCATCCAGGCCAGCAGACAGAGGTTGACGTTTGCCCTCTGCGTGTAGGCCAGGTAGCTGGTGACGGGTATGTGGGGCGACCTCTGCACCACGTCGTCCCACAGCTGCTCGCGGCATCGCTCGCGCTGCTTCACGGCTTCCAGTGGCAGGTCTTCCAGCGGACACGTGGGGTGGTCCAGGGCGTTCACCAACAGCTGCACGCAGTCAGTGTCCACGGAGAGCGTAGCGTGGCTTCTGTCCTCCAGCTGCCACTCCTCGTCTGCAAGAAAACGACAGCAAGTAGGTGGTGGCCGTACACTGCAGGCAGCTGAATCCAAAGTCTTCTCTGGGTGACGAGCCTGGGCGTCGTTTACCCGCATTACCCTGGTTCAGTTACCCAGAACTATGTAAGGCGGCATGTCAACACAAAGTAAGAGTATTAACAAAGACAGGTATCATTGTTACTATGCACGTCTATTTCATCTACAGGGTGCCCAAGAAGTCCCTGCATCGCTCTTGACATAGTAAAAATAAGGAAGTAAATAGGTTTTATTGATAGTCCTGCATGGAAAAAAACAACGTTATCAGAATTATATTTTTGTTTCAGCACTGCAGTCTTTGAGTTCCGAATCCATCTTGTAAAGGAGGGATTAGTGGAGGATTCGTGGGTTCATGAACGTCCGCAGATAGGAAAAACTATGTAACGCATGATGAGACCATTTGCCTCAGTCCCCCTCGTAAAGTAGCCATGCCTGATTGAGATAAATGTCCTGTATTTTCAGGCTGTCTCAAAGACAGGCCACGTATTGGAAGCAATAAAAAGTGACAGGAAACGTGTGTCACCCACTCTTAATCAGATGAGCAGTCTCCAATGAAAATCATTTGCAAGAGAGCAGTTCGACTTCAAGCATCTTCTTCAACAATGCACGACCACACTGAAAAAATATGAATACGAAAGGATTTAGGCCCATGTTTGTTACTGAATTATCTGACAATGGTGTGGAGCAACGATTTGTAACCTACCGTACTTCCTTGTGGCGACTTGTGCCATGTCTCGCTCAAGAGTGTTGTTTACGTATAAATGTGCCATATACCACTGTTTGCTCAGGAAAAATATTGTTTTATTGTCTAAGGAAAGTACCCATTATCAGCAAGAGTTGGAAAGGAACCTACCTCACCTTATGTGGGCCATTGTGTGATCAGAATACCTGTTAGGACCACATTCTTTCGAAGCTTACATGAATGGGAACTTCCATTTCTCTGTACAACAGAAGTTTTCAGTATCTCAGCTCCATGACAAGGCAATCACGGATCTTGTGTGGTTATAGAAGGAAGGAGCTTGAGTCTCGTTTTGTTGGTCAGATTTGTGGGTTTCTTAATGAACAACTTATTCTCGGATTGTATTTGGTTCTGCAGCATTTAAAGCCACATTAAGATCGTTACCACGAAATCCCAACATTACCACCTCAACAACCTTTTGAAATCGTCATGACAAACTTTTGATCTTACCACGCAAATAACTGAATATGAAGAATAATAAAGCCTCATGTGGCTCAACGTTGAAAGATTAATGGAAAATTGACACAAGTGTTGAAGAAGTCTTTCTAAGCAGAATTACTAGAACGATCCGCAATAAAGCAAGGGGGACAGCGAGACACATAGATATCTGAGGAAGGTGTGATCGTCCATACACTGATCCGTTGGATACGTATTTTTTTTTATATCTAACTACGTCCATATAGAATATACTCTTTTGACATAACTCCATAGGCGTCCTGTACAAAGAAATAGGATGCAGGCTGAATTCTCGTCTTTGTGATATTTCACTTTCCTCCATGAACTCAGTGACACCATCACGCAGCGTAAAAAAAGTGATGGAGCATATTTGTCACCAGTTTGTTTCGTTAGCACGAGATTGTCGAGAAAAAGCACAACAAAATACAGTAAATGACAATTTTGGAAGTAGCTTTACCACAATGAACGATTTACTGTTAATACTCTGTTTGCATACATTCAAAACACGCAGAAAAATGTAATTACTTCGTCTCACTTGTACCTTGTGTAATGATAATGATGCAGCAATAAATGCAATTGGGACATATATGCCTCAGCTGCTGAGTGGATGAATGTGGGATTACAACTCCAGAGATTTGGGATTCAGGCATTGCTCCCGAGATTCCTTCTGTCACTTATCTCTTCTTTCACCTCTGACATTGATTTATGGAAATCGAAAATGTTGGAACTGTAGAATTGTTCGGAGACCCAATAATTAACTGTGTCCCACAATTATTAACTGGGTAAGTTAGTTCAAAAGTAGGAAGACGGCGAGTGACCACAACCTGCAGTAGGACAATGGCTCGCGAAGCACTGTGGTGACCAAACCAGGCTTCAGCTTGATGACGGCTTTACCTACTGCATTCTGAGAAGTCCTGATGGTCGTTGTCCTCGAGCACTATTCCTGTTCAGAGTACAAATCAAAGGAGAGTTATATATGCTACACGTCATCCAATGTATACCTCATTGGCGTGTTGAGCGCAAATGTATACCCAGTAAGACGAATAAGTTCTGAAAGATTCTTATACACAGGCACAGTCTGTGAAAAGCCGAATGCACGACTTTGTCGTAAACACTCCATTTTCTTTGTTATTCATTCCACTCCCACCACATTATCGTGTGGTGCGCAAGGTTCGGACACTTTGCTGCTTTTGGGGAGAATGAATAAAATGATAGGTTTCAAAAAAATAAAAGCCATAGCGTCTCTACATAAACACATGTACATTGAAGTTGATGATGGTGCTATGGGGAAGATAAGGCTCTTGCTTCTGGCAAGTCACTGGCAGTCAGTTCCCAATAACTACTACGAGGGTAATACAGTATGATGCAGGTGCCGGCCAGAAAGGGTGTATGTATTCAAGGTGTTGGAGTGGGCTGGGAAGTATGATTGACAAGTTGATGTGGGTAGAGGGAGGTGTGAGGGAGGGATGGCAGTGGTCAGGAGGCTGGAAGCGGGATCATCTACATATTGAAGAGGCGTAGACGCTAGGATTATAGCTGGTTGGAGGAGTAAGTGTCTACATACTATTCTGTAATAGGAAGAACCAGCCAGCTGAAGTTCCGCTCGAATAGGATACAGAAGGGTGGCAAGTGGAGGGCGCACCAGAAGCCTAGGTATCCAGAGGATAGGCGAGAAAAATTGTTTTTGTTTCCCACGTTGATGGAACGTTTGCAATTTGTGACAAAGTCTGAGGAACCTCAGAAGAGAGGGCAATGTAATCAGCTGGCAGAGGTTGCGTCTGCGACTGCAAATATGATACAGAATGCAAGGTGTTCTAAGACTGTAAGGAATGGTAAATTTTTGAGAGTGCTGAGATCCAAGCTATATTGGCGAAAGTAACACTGGGGCCACTAAGGCTTTTGGAAAGACGAAGGAAGAAACAAGATCGGGGGTTAACGTCCTGTTGGTGAAACAGCTATTAGAGCATAACCCAGAATTGGGAAGAACGGGGAAGCAGGACAGCTGCGTCCATCCATAGGAACCGTCGTGTCATTCACCCTACGCTGAGTAGGGACATCGCAGAGAAACTAAATTTGGTCGAAAATCAAGTTTGTAGCCACCAGCTTATCACAGCATCGCCTCGTTCAGTGGTTTTTTTCCAAGTACAGAGGATGGCTGGATGATGGAATTCCCACATTGTCGAGTTTGCTGTTTTCTTAATTTGAGTTTGTTGTAGACTGGTGTTCCGTGATTATTCCGAGATATGAGAAAGTGAGAGTCCTCTGCCCATGTCAGCAGAGAGGAATGGAGCAGCAGGTCCACCGCCTTACTGCAAGCGCTTATCTTCCTCCACGTCCTTGCATTGTGAGAGAACTGTGACTCGAAGTTATCTGTTGAGTGTACATGACTGTAATGGATGCGTTAAGAGCTTAACATCCACATCTGACACACATGTTGTTGTGTCATGGTTTTGATAAATTTACGATAAATGAGTCAATGATCAGAACGCCTTATTGTTTGGAAAGCAATACACTTATTTTTAACTCCTCGCGGCTGTGACTGCGGGAGCACGTGTGGTATTAATTGGGGTTCAAATACGCAGGAGCTGCTGAAAACACTGAGCGGCATTACAGTGCAAGTCTGCAGATGATGAGCACTGAACGTTTACTACAACTGTGCCAAATATGTGTCTGTTGTTGGCCCTCGACTCTCTGTACGTGCATGCTTGGCCTAGGCTTGACTGAGTGACGTTACGCCGACACTGCACTCTGAAGGCAGAAATTCGTCGCTTCTCTGCAGTCGTCATGGAACTGTTGATACCCTCGTAGACAGAACAGAGGCTTGACTCTGGCAGAACTCGTACCAGGCACTGGCAGAGCTGGAAATACTTGTCGTGTGTGGCGCCTCGAAGCTACAGGAGGAGTGGCTTACTGCTTCTTTCTCATAGGTGGTGGCGATGCTGCTTGGGTGTACAGCATCTCTGCGGTGGTCGATTGACGATTTGCTGCAGGCGATTATCGTCGACACCACATGTGTCACCCTCAACAGTGTCACAAGCGTCATCAGTGTATCATGATACGCTGAGGAGAGGTAATGTAATGTAGAACACTGACACGAGGTCTGGTGATGAGAAACTTTATGCTTCAATTCCCCCTCCCATTACTGGGGAAATACCAGCAATGCAAATTTCTTCCATCACCTGGATTCGAACCAGCTTACCTTTGAAGAGAGTACCACCACACAGTCATGTTTATGTGTGCCATGGTGGAAGTTAGGGAGAGAGAAATGATTGGTGGTATTTATTGTAATGATTCCTTGGGTTTTTAACATAAGTGATTTTGATGTAGCAGAGGCTACACTAAGAGGTGAAGTTACCGAGGCAGAAGGAGATATGCTGTTGAGTAAGATTTACAGTGACAAAAGAAGCATGGTGTGCCAGACAAGGAGCTATACAGTAAACATAATTCATTGGGACACCTGGCACTTGCCAGTTCCCTCCCACAGATCCGAATGTGCGACTATTGCGGAATATTTCGCCGATGGAGCAGTCATCATACCACTTTTCAATTGTAGGCGACATGTCCTGTGGACAGATACCAGTGATTTCGATTACCTTCTGCATTCTCATGCCTTTGAGCACTGCTGACTCTTCAGGGTTTTAGGAGCAGGGGAAGAAAGTGCCTTGAAGCTCTATCCGCCCATCCATCATTACTGATGATTTTTATTCTAAATTTAAGCAGTAGCGAGGTTTGATCCTGGGTCCCATGACGTTTTGATTAGTATACAAAGACACTACCCTTAAATCATAGGTGAGCCGTGGGATATAAACTTGCATACAGTATGATATCACACAACTTGACTAGAGCTAGTAGGAAATAAGATGTTTTTTATTTTATTTTATTTTTTTTTTTTTTGTTGAGGTCGAAAGTAATGGAGTCATGAGCAGCCTTTCATAAGAATTTCCTGAAATTGTAAGACGTCGTGGTCTCCTTCATTGCTTCCATATTCCGCCCTCACAATCATATTCTGCACATCAAGGCGCTTCATTCGAGCCCAAACTCGATAAGATAAAGTCAGTATTGTATGAATTCATGTAAACGATACGCAGATAACTAATAAATCGCAAGTGCGCACCGTGGTTGAAATACCCGAGGCTGGCGTACACACACACATTCCAGACTCGACGGTCACAGGAGCTTCTAGCTGGAGAGAGGCAACTGCACCCCAGGAGGCCGGTCACAAGCTATCTACATCGGCCTGTGACCGCCTGTAGAGCAGACAGCGTTAGCCCGAGTCAAAGGACGACCCTGTGTTCGGCTTAAAAGCAAATTCCGCTACATTGTGTGGGAGCGGTTAGCCTACACATTCTTTACACATAGAATGCAGTTTCAGAGATTTTCATAGGGAGACAGCAAACGCCAAACACCGATACTACAGATTTCCGGATTGGTCACCTTAAGCGAAACGTCATTCTCCCATTTTAGAAGAGCAATGCTGATTGGCAGACGATATTTCTGACGCCTTGAGCTGAAGGAGTGATGGAAGAGACCGAAAGATATACCCCTTCACGTCTGGCGTGCAGAGGGGCCGTTCTGTTGTCGCTCTTGGAGCGAGAACATGTAACGAGAGCGTGCGCGCTCGTACGTGTACTCAAAGAGCGAGGTACAAGTCTCTCCTCAGTACTTCACTGGGAGAGAACCTCTGTCGCACACCAATAGACTAGGGGCGAATAGGAGTCCTAGACTTCATCAAGGCGTAGGGAGAGTTTGATTGGCGAAGGTCAATCCAGATAGAACGAGAGTTGTCTTATTTGTCGGCAGCGAGCGGCGCAGACAGCAGTCATCGCAGCCACAGCTCTTGCGACCCCCACATTTCCTCCACAACAGTACCCTTCACTGCATATCACACGTGACAGCCTCGACTGTACCTAGCAGCATTCTAACCGATAATTATTCAAGTCTAGTAGGTGAAGCTCTCAGCCATTCTGCCAAGTCAATAACAATCTTAAACTTTGTGTAGAAATTTCATTAGCGAAGCCTATCCTTAAGAGGTAACTTCACATTCTGAAAAGAACCCGCAAATAACGTGTTCAATTCATAACTAAAAGTGCTATTGTGATTTCTCAGAATTTTTGCAAAATAAATAATAATTTTCGTTACTTTCATGTTTATCTTACACTAACTAGCATTACTCCAGTACCCAAGTATCCCACTAGTTACGTAAGACATTTTGTGAATTTTTGTGTCATTTCCTTACAGTGGACGACTCCAGAAGGTATTTATTGCCGAAAGTTTTTCAGGCATTTCTCTTTAGAACGTTAGGAGTGTCCGTCTGACTTCTGTACTAGTGTGGGGGTGGAAATTGCATCTTGCAGGGGCCAAAGGGTAAAGGGTACATCTCAGATTAATCTGTTGCGCAGAATGACAGAATAGCACCAACCCACACGCTCACAAAATGTGTGGCTTTATAGTCTTGTGTTGTAAATGCTATATTTAATTCGTTTTGTTGTGTTATATACAGGAATTTTAAACAGAGACCAAGAGATATGGTGGTCGTATTTGTGTGAAATTGTATGTACCGAATTGTCGAGCAGTCATTAGATACAGTGAGTATATCTATAAGGTATGAAGCACTGAGTCTGGCTTGTTGAGGTTGTTTGGTAACGTGTGGTTGTTATGGATGAGAGGAGAATGAATCCTTTTTCAATAGATTGTTCAGTTTATGGAAAATGTGGCAGTGTTTTTGTTCATGTGTATCACCAATCCCAGGGTTTCTGATCTGCAGAATGAGGTGCTGGTATCAGGATATCTCACAAGCACCCATTGGCAGTACCATCTGATTCTATGTTGTAGAAATTATCTGTGCTTTGTAGAGTGTATAGTGACTGGGACTGTGTTACGAGACTGTAACAATTTTCATTAAAGTATTGTTGTAGCATTGAGATAACATGTGAGTGATGAAGATCTCGTTGAAGCTGAGGGAACAGACATGTGGATGGAATGCTATGCTGCTGCTTTGTCTTGATGTTTTATGTGGCGAAACAAGGTTAGGTATAGGTTTTAAGCTGATGTTTTGGTGTGGCTGAAGATAAAGTTGGATTGCTTTTTGGAATAGGTGACTTGGATGTTAAAATGGAAGGTGACTGTGGCTGTTATCGTCATCTGTTGGACGAGAGTTGAAAGAGAGTGAATGTTGTGGAAAACAGTGGTTCTAATCTGGATGTCTTTCATGTTAGGGATGCGACACAAAAAACTGTTGAGATGATGATGGTGAGCTCGACTGATGGTGTAGAACACTGTGGACCTGAACTCAATATATTTGATGGTGAGGATGCAATGCATGTAGTTGTTGGGATGCGGAATGTAAGTTTAGTGTCGTGAATAATGCGTTTACTTTATATTTATTAGATCATTCGAGTTGAGGCTGTGTAGATGATGTAGTTGTGCAAGGATTGTACATTTGGGCCCAGTTAACATGGGTGGTTTTACGAACTTCCAGTATGCTGCTGTAGTTTGGGTCAGCAACTTCTCGTAATCAGTGAACGAAAAACCGTTCCGAGGTTTTGTTCATTCGATGAGTTATCTGCATGCACTGTAAATGTTCATTGCACGTTTTTGACATCTTCGGAAATGCCATTTTCGACTATGTTATGGTGATTTGAAAATGGGTCTCGGTCCGAAACAAATCATCGGATGAATAAAAAATAAAAATTTGCAACTTGGACTGGTCTTGTTTGTAATTGGGGTAGGCCAGGTGGTTCTGCGATACTGGGTCAGATAGTCGTCACACAGGAAGTATTTTTGACATCTGTAAGCTTGGATTTGCGATTTAGTTGATTTTACACAATGGCAGCGACAGCAAATCAGGGCTCAGTTCCTGATACGTTGGTCTGTTGTGGGCAAGCATCTAGTTCTGCTGGACAGTGATGCGTAAAACAGCCGACAGTAAAGCACCACGGTTTTAATAGTGGCGAGGGCAACTCTTTCAGACAGGGCCGTTGTAGCAGCCCGCTGGATGTCGCAAGCCATCTCCAACATCGCCACGTGCTCAGAAGAGATTCGCACCAGTTTCTACTTTCCCTCCCTCCCCCCCCCCCCTCTCTCCCCCCATCCCTATCTCGACCGAACTGCCACGTCCTCTCCGATCTCTCGGGATTATCATGACAACTTTCCCCTGAAGATATCTTCAATGTCGGGCTTAAAGTTAGCTTCCAGACAAACGGCTAGTTGTCGACAACTCTGTAAGCTCTTGTCGCTGCTCATTCTTTAATATCTTGTCGCTACTCGCGTGGAATAGAAACATCAACTACAGCTCACACGTTTGTTCTCGGTGTCAATAACAATTTCAGTCATACTTATAGACTTGCTGCCGAGCGCAGCTGAGTCTAGAAACAGATGGGGTAAAAGTCTGCCTGTTTAGTAACTTGCTAACAATGTGTATTTCCGTTTATGTGCCACTATTATTCTTATCAGTGTCTGCAGTAAATTATCGGCTGCAGCAGAAATTTTGTAAACACCGTTCTTCGCAGTATTACAGTCCCTGGTTCTAATATACGCATATTCTTATGGTAACTTACTTCTTTATGTGTTGTAACCCTTTTCGACCACCTTAGTTTTTTAATTAGTCGGTTTACTACCAATTAGAACCCTGCAAGTTCGATTGCCTGAAGCGGTCAAGAGTGACAACGGCAGGCATAAATAATTATTCCGCTGAGGGAGCACAAGCCCACTCTCCCCCCTTCCTCTCATTTAAGTGGAGTTACCCCCTACCGAACAAGAAGCTATCAGACAGTTACAAAGAAAGAAATGAATGGACGATTACAGCTCGTTTCATGTCTGGTGCAACGATAGATGATCGAGTAAGAGATAAAGTCCAGCAACGAGAGCAAAATAATAAATTTAAAGAATATAGTGATTCGAACAAATAGAGTTGATTACCAGACAGGTTTGATAGCTGAAAATACAGTGTTTCCTCAGTCCTACTACAGTTCATAGTATTGACACTTCAAAGGATAATATTAACAGTGTACCTCATACAATTAACTGTTCTGTTACAAATCGAAATATTGTTCGTCAAAGAAAATTAGTAAATACGAACAGTATCATGCCAGGATCATAGACGAGAAATGTAGAACACTACACGTTACAGTATTGACTAAACATTAGCTTGTCTGAAGCCGTTAAGTTGCAGAAACCATTCGCCATTTTTAAAACAAGCCTTAGACTAGGGCCGGAAAAAAACTACGTGTACAGAAGTTTAGAGCGTTTATAGAAGATAAGAAGGAACACTTTTTTATATGAGGCACGTGTCGCACATATATGAAGGTCTTATCTGCACTGGCGTTCAGAGACGGAGTTCAAAGTGCTGTGGGATGGGCCCTGTTTTAGAGGTGTTGCGTGCCTCCTACGGGAGGGAGACGAGTTGTTCAGTGTACAGACACTGGCAGACACCCCAGGTGAGGTGGTTGCCTCTTAGGCTGAGGCTGCAAACATTATTTGTGAGACACCCACTTGTTTCGAGTGTGTTGCACTATCATTAGCAGCCAGCTGGCACTTGAGTAACGTCTCCAAAACATCACACAGCCTCTGTACATCGCCGGCATCGAAACCTTCACGGGCCACGAGCAGCTGGGGGTACACCTTTGACATTTGTGTCACATAAACTTGTCATAGATCCAGACGGAGAGTTGCCGAGGAATCTGAACACTGACTTTGGAAAGAGCACCAGAGATTACCTTGCGTGGCATGCAAAATCACGCAAGAGCTAAAACTACATATTCAGAAGGATATTTGAATTTCATTCCTCGAACAACTTGAACACTTGTCAGCGCATAACCATGAAGTGGCCGGGTCCCAGTATTAAACTTACCTACAATCTTGAAGACATCTTCGTACAATGAATCGATGTAGTCAGCTGTAGTGTACCAGTAGAGACGATGGAAGGCGTACAGTTCGTCAGCGAGACTGAACATTTGCGACGCCTCTGGCTGCCGCTCCTTGCACAGCGCACTGAAGTCGTCGCCAAAGGAGGGGCTCCACGGCTCATAGCGCAGCAGGCGTTCACTCAACAGCGGCCGCCTGTAGCACACAAAGTGCGAGGTTAAAAGTTAAAAACCTAGCATGTATAGTTTATGCAAGAACGTACAAGTATCCAAAAATGTGTGTGAAATTTTATAGGACTTAACTGCTAAGGCCATCAGTCCCTAAGCTTGCACACTACTCAACCTAAATTATCCTCACACACACCCATGGCCGAGGGAGGACTCGAACCTCCGCCGGGACCAGCCGCACAGCCTGACTGCAGCGCCTCACACTGCTCGGCTAATCCCGTGCGGCTAAAAGTATCCAGAGCGGATTTCCACTCAGCAGTGCATAAGATACTTCCTGGTAGATGAGTACTGTGTGCCAGACTGGGACACAAACCTGGAACTTTTTCATTCTTTAAAGGATGCATAGAAAGACAGCAAACAAACGCAAACCCATTGGTCTTTTTAGCATTTTCATTCTTTAAAGGATGCATAGAAAGACAGCAAACAAACGCAAACCCATTGGTGCATTTCAGCGCATCGAGATTTCATCTTTAGATTTCAGAGCACTTCAGTGAGACACCGATTGTAACTATTTCTTGCAGATCATCCACTCCGTTCTGTGCTACTATACCGTTTTAACTGGTTTCAGGCACATCAAACAGCAGAACTGCAGCGCTTGCCGCAGAATACCTCTTTTCTTTAAAGAAGAATTTCGTATTCATAGCAAGAGCGTGAACATGTGATATTTATGTTAAGGATATGAATGAATTGTTCAAATTTGTTATAGATGATTTTAGACGCTGACATGTACACATGTCTGTCATCAGCTGAAGCACACATTACCACTTGAAAATGGCTCAAAAGGCCGAAACTGCAATAGTAAAACAAATAATTTTTAAAGTCAATGGCGAATATGACGCCCTTAAAAAGATAGACATCGAGCTGGGCAGGCAGGAACCGAGAGCCGCCGTCACAGCCTTACTTCCGCCAGTAGCTCAGCCGCTGCCTTCCAGCCGTCACAGAAGCTCCCCTGCACGGCTGGCGGGACCAGCGCTCCCGGAAGGATGGGCACTGCAGTGACCAGAGGCCTCGGGAGTTGCTTCCTGGACGAATCCTCACTCTGCAGTGGAGAGTGCAGTCACTTGAAACGTCGCGGATCCGACACACGGCTCTGACCTGCCAGGGAGTTTCCTATCTGCTTTAGGTGATGTGGCATCTGCGATAATTTTCCGTAAAGACTGTATGACATCTGAAAGCGGAACTCCCACAGGAAGAAGAGCTCTATGGACAAACGTGAGTGTACCGTCAAGCAGGTCCACTTACTCAGTCCCTTTCAGCTAATCCAACGGCTAAGGACAGCGCGATACGATGACTTACACTATTTCAAATCCGTCTTTGCAAATACCAAACATGTGTTTTTATTTCACAATAGGTCTTTCGTTTTACTCATTATACCCTTATCAGCTGTGGCATTTTTACAATGTTTCCGCTTACATCCGGCAGTGTGCATCCCACCATCTCACACTTGTATGCTTGACGTGCAGAAGTACATGTCTGCTGACGTAAAACTTGACAAAATGACGCTTCACTATTGCATAAAAATGTTTCTTCACTTGGTTCTGAAGCATTCGCTCCGTCTCGCTTCGTGATTGGTTGGTGCGGGTGTCTAGTTTGGCAGCGAAACTTATCATACAAATTGTTGGCTGTAAAACTCTGTCCTAAGGTCAGTGTTCGGTACATCGATTCGATGCATATGTGTCAGGTACATATTATGATGAGAATGGAGCCCTCAGAATCGGGTATGAGACAATTTTTTCCTGATTAATCTATGACTACATTCCCTATAGCCCATCAACGATGGAAAGTTTCCATACAATGCAGAACAATCCGTACTCCCTGTACTCCTTGTAGTATGGTCCTTGGTCATCACTGTTACTTGACAACGACATAGCCAATTAAAGCATGAAGCTGCATCATAATGAGTTCCGTGTGATGTCTGGGTCCCCAGTTTGACCGGAAAGCTGTCCCTCCCATAAGACATGTGGTGCCATGGTGCTAAGGCTCGCAAATCATTTCCACGCCACGTACACCAGCACGCTGTTCTGCTTGGAGGTACAGTACCACACCTACTCCACTGACAAGCTGGGACTCAGAACCCGTGCCGTGATGAAAATCATCATTTCTACGCCCCAGATGGAGGATGTACGTGCATACTGACAATGATCTGAATAAACATTATACGGAGATTTGGTTGTGGAAGAATTTCGGGAAAGGGCTGTTTTTAACATAATGGAGCCATTCATTCCATAAGGCAACGAAAGAACGGATTTAAATGAAGCGAGGAAGTGAACAAACAATATCCAGTGAAACAAGCTCTAAAGAAAATCTCGAAACTTCTGGACAGTTGGGAATGTACTACACAGCTATAATGATACCATATTCAGTTTAGGAGCAAGTGCGTTGCAACACAAAGTGGAAAATCAGCAGAGGTCACAATAAATACTCGCCACATGGAGCTGGAGTGTCGACAAGCGGGGCAGACCGCTGCCACGGAAGTCAATCGTCGACAATTTGCGTGCAGAGGCAGGGAGGGGTCTGTGTGCTATAGGCGGCTTTGGCCTGTAGTGCTGGAGCCATTACTGAACGTACCATGCGAGTCCAGTAACGAAGTGGATTGACGGAATTTAGAAATGACCGACTGTAAATGGCGATACGTGAACTACAGAAGAGACACGAAATGGCGCGCTGCCTGGACTAGGAGGGCGGTACCTAAGCTGCACCACTGCCGCTGTGGCCCCTCAGCCCGAAGAGTGCTACAGATCTCGCTTCAATATTTTCCGGTTGTGAGAAGCTCCTCTAGTTTTGTTAACACGAAATCGGAGAACGTTCTTTGTTTTGAGCAACATCCCTCACCCTTTTACTCGCGATGAGCACATTCTCGGCTGGAGTATATTCTCTGACTCGCTTTACTCATGTAAACCTCAAAATGTCCTCCCAAAATTTCCAGTACGAAGTATATCCTCCGCTTTACTGACACGCCCCACTATACTTCGCCAGCACCTCAGCTCTCACCTGGACTCTCCCAGTGGTTCTTCGCCGATCGTCTCCCACCCTTCGTCGTCGTCTTCATTGCTTCACCACTCACAGAGAGCCGTAGTCCGGCAGCTCCTCCGCCACTGCCTGCGTCAAATGCTCCACCACCGTCGCCGCCACCTGCGCCACCGTCGACTCCCTCTCCAGCAGCCTCTGCCGCTGGCTCTGTCGCCAACACCGTCGCCAGCCCCACACCGCGGCCCGCCCAAACGCCCCCACCACTGCCGGAGCCAGAAGTTCCAACCACATCCACCACCACCGTAGCTTCGTCACCGCCGTCATAAACTCCTGTCAATGTCCTTATCTACACACAACTGGGGCCACCTATTACACCACAACCCTCATGCATTCAGTCACAAGACCAAACAGATGAAATAGAATAGATAAAACCTCACGATTTCAAATGAAACCAAGACAAAAATGATTTCACTAAATTTACGGACATGAAACGAATAATTCCTCTCAACTATCGTCCTTTGTATCTACATCTACATACATAATCCGCAAGCCACCGTGCGGTGCGTGGCGGAGGGTACCCTGTTCCACAACTAGTCGTTTCCTTTCCTGTTCCGCTCGCTGACAGAGCGAGGGACAGACGCCTGTCTATATGCCTCCTTAGGAGCCGTAATTCCTCGTATCTTGTCTTCGTGGTCCCTACCAGAAATGTATGCTCGCGTCATTAGGATCGTTCTGCAGCCAGCTTCAAGTGCCGATTCTCTTAACTTTCTCAGTTGTTTTCTTCGAAATGAGTGTCTTCTTCCCTCCAACAATTCCCTGCTGAGCTCCTGAAACATATACGTAACACTTGCATGCTGATCGAAACTCCGGTAAGAAATCTACCTGCTCCCCCTGAATTGTTTCGATGTCTTCTCTCTATCCGACCTGGAGCAGATCCCAAACACTCGAGCAATGCTGAACAAGAAGTCGCTCTGGCGTCCTACACGGGGTCTCCCTTACATACGAACCACACTTTCACAAAACTCTCCCAATAAACCCAAGCCGACCGTTCGCCTTTCCTACCAGAATCCTCACACGTTTATTCCATTTCATCTCGCTTCGCAACATTACGCCCAGATATTTAAACGAAGTGACTGTGGTAAGCAGGACACTTGGAATGCCGTATCCGGATATTACGGGTTCGTTTTTTCTACTCATCCGCTTTCTTCTACAGCAAGAGCCACCTGCCATTCATGACACCAACTAGAAATTTTGTCATCTTGTGTCAACCTGCAGTCACTCAACTTATTCCATGTGCTCGTTCTTCCGTTATCACCCCGCAATGGGACACCGTGTCAAATGCTTTCGAGAAATCTAGAAATATGGAATCTGCCTGTTGCCCTTCATCCATAGCTCTCAGTACATCATGCGAGAAAAGGAAAAGGTGAGTTTCACAGAAGCGATGCTTACCAAAACCGTGTTGATTTGTGCACATAAGCTTCTTAGTCTGAAGAAAGTTGATTATGTTCGAACTGAGAATATGTTCAAGGATTCTGCAGCAAACATGTGTTAGGGATATTGGTCTGTAATTTTGTGAGTCCGTTCTTTTACCTTTCTTCACTTGCACTTTTTTCCATTCGCTTGGTTCTTAGCGCTGATCGCAAGATTCGCGGTAAATGCAAGCTAAGTAAGGGGCCAATGCCATACACTACTCTTTATAAAACCAAACTGGCATTCCACCTAGGCATTGCCACTTATTTATTTTCAGCTGTTTCAGCTGTTTCTCTACGCCAGGGGTACTCATTACTATGATTTCCATACAGGACACTGTGCGATGGTCAAACGATGGCACGTTTGTACCATTCTCCTGCGTGAACGATTCCTTAAACGAGGAATTTTTAACTTCGGCCTTCCTTTTGGAATATTCTAGCGCCAAAGCAGACTGGTCAACGTGTGACTGAATAGAAGCGTTAGATCCGCTTAACGATTTTGCAGAGGACCAAAACTTTTTCCGGTTCTCCGGTGGTAGCAGTTGTATGGTTCGCGCACAGATCTTTTCACAGACGCACGAATATCTACAAACCTTGCTGTCCTCATTTGCGCGTTCTCTTTTGAACCGAGAATGTAACAGCCTTTCGTTCCTCAGCCTTTTCCGAATTTTGTTATTAAAGCACGATGAGTCTTTTCCGCCCTTGATCCACTTAGTAGGTGCATACTTTTCCGGATCACGATTTACAATCTCTTTAAACTTTAGCCATAATTCCTCTATGGCCATAATTCTGGAATTAAATGATTGTACACTCCTGGAAATGGAAAAAAGAACACATTGACACCGGTGTGTCAGACCCACCATACTTGCTCCAGACACTGCGAGAGGGCTGTACAAGCAATGATCACACGCACGGCACAGCGGACACACCAGGAACCGCGGTGTTGGCCGTCGAATGGCGCTAGCTGCGCAGCATTTGTGCACCGCCGCCGTCAGTGTCAGCCAGTTTGCCGTGGCATACGGAGCTCCATCGCAGTCTTTAACACTGGTAGCATGCCGCGACAGCGTGGACGTGAACCGTATGTGCAGTTGACGGACTTTGAGCGAGGGCGTATAGTGGGCATGCGGGAGGCCGGGTGGACGTACCGCCGAATTGCTCAACACATGGGGCGTGAGGTCTCCACAGTACATCGATGTTGTCGCCAGTGGTCGGTGGAAGGTGCACGTGCCCGTCGACCTGGGACCGGACCGCAGCGACGCACGGATGCACGCCAAGACCGTAGGATCCTACGCAGTGCCGTAGGGGACCGCACCGCCACTTCCCAGCAAATGAGGGACACTGTTGCTCCTGGGGTATCGGCGAGGACCTTTCGCAACCGTCTCCATGAAGCTGGGCTACGGTCCCGCACACCGTTAGGCCGTCTTCCGCTCACGCCCCAACATCGTGCAGCCCGCCTCCAGTGGTGTCGCGACAGGCGTGAATGGAGGGACGAATGGAGACGTGTCGTCTTCAGCGATGAGAGTCGCTTCTGCCTTGGTGGCAATGATGGTCGTATGCGTGTTTGGCGCCGTGTAGGTGAGCGCCACAATCAGGACTGCATACGACCGAGGCACACAGGGCCAACACCCGGCATCATGGTGTGGGGAGCGATCTCTTACACTGGCCGTACACCACTGGTGATCGTCGAGGGGACACTGAATAGTGCACGGTACATCCAAACCGTCATCGAACCCATCGTTCTACCATTCCTAGACCGGCAAGGGAACTTGCTGTTCCAACAGGACAATGCACGTCCGCATGTATCCCGTGCCACCCAACGTGCTCTAGAAGGTGTAAGTCAACTACCCTGGCCAGCAAGATCTCCGGATCTGTCCCCCATTGAGCATGTTTGGGACTGGATGAAGCATCGTCTCACGCGGTCTGCACGTCCAGCACGAACGCTGGTCCAACTGAGGCGCCAGGTGGAAATGGCATGGCAAGCCGTTCCACAGGACTACATCCAGCATCTCTACGATCGTCTCCATGGGAGAATAGCAGCCTGCATTGCTGCGAAAGGTGGATATACACTGAACTAGTGCCGACATTGTGCATGCTCTGTTGCCTGTGTCTATGTGCCCGTGGTTCTGTCAGTGTGATCATGTGATGTATCTGACCCCAGGAATGTGTCAATAAAGTTTCCCCTTCCTGGGACAATGAATTCACGGTGTTCTTATTTCAATTTCCAGGAGTGTATTTTACTGTCTAAGTGAGACGCTGACAACTGCATATCAACTCTCCTAGAGTTCTTGACTGATTTACTGACTTTCGTAACCATAGTTGCTATGATGAAATCACCATCACTAATCCCCATCTCTATGCTGACGCCATCGATAAGGTCCTGCCTGTTTGTGCTGGCTGACGAACTAGCTGCTCAACACAGTTTTCGGAAAACGTGTTCAAAAGTCCTACACAAGACTGTCTGTCTGCACGACCTGCAGTGAATCCATAGACGTCCCAGTCTATACTCGGTAGGTTAAGGTCACCGCCAGCTAGTGTCGCGTGATCTGGATATTAATGCAATGCTGACTATTTACCTTCATTGAATGGCTTCACATTTGTCCCAGCGGAGTCGGGTGGGTGGTAAAAACATCCAACAACTGATATGGTTTCACCTAGTCCTGTTATGTGCGACCACGTAACTTCACTATTGCACTCATATTCAACCTCAGTAAAGAGAATATTTTTTGTCAACTGCAATGAACGCTTCCCCTCCTACGGCGTCGAATATGTCTTTCCGATAAACATTCCAAGACTCGCTAAATATCTCAGAGTTATTTTACTTAGGGTCTTAGCCAGCTCTCAATTCAAGAATAATTTGAGGCTGAGAACGTTCATGGAGGAGAGCAAATTTGGGAACTATGTTACAAATACTTCGACAGTTGGCTGATAAAAGTTTCAGAGTCGAACTGACTTTACTCTGAAAGCTATCTGATTTCCCTAAATGTATACCAACTGGCGAGTGTTCATGAGAGTACCTCAAACTACTGGCCAGCCTGAAACCCCCCACGTGCACTCCACAAGTACTCTGCTATCCGATTAGCTGCTTCCTTTGTGTAGTGCACCCCTGTCTTGAAATCTACCCATCTCCGATTTTCAGTTCACCTTCCCAACCACTGTTACCTTCATTCCCACTGCCTGACCCAATGTCGATAGTTTTATCCCGTCACACTATCTGCATGTGTCCGTACACAGTGAACCGGTAACCCACTCACAGTTCTGATGACAGATGTGGAGTAGCAAACCAAAAATCCCCAAACAATAAACGTTGTGGAGTAACAATACCGTTCCTCGAAAACAGCTCCAGTTGGCTACAAATCATGTTCAATCATCCTGCATAATACTTTACCCTGAGTGTGTATTTTACCACCCTGGCCGTGATCTGTCCTACTGCCTGTCTCTGTCCGAGAAATCCTATAGCACGTAATTTCGTTCCTCACACTGACCACTGCCTCTCCACAGCTGTTTACCCACATCAGTTCCCACGATGAACTTAACTGTAGATGTCGGATGATCACCTTCGTTTCAAAAGACCTAGTCCATTTCCCACACTCATCCCAAAGTAGCTCCCCTACCGACATCTTCAGATATAACTGCAGAAGTCTTTCATCCTATTGATAGCAATCACGACTGAGTCTAATTGTCCATCCTAATCCATGTTCTCCACTTCCATAGCTATCCCACAATAAGCCACCTGAAAGAGTCCAACAACACTGCCACAAGACCTGGGGTGCCTGCTGGGAGCTTGCCCATTCCCACATAGGAGGCCACCTGGTCACCCTCCATAGTGGCAACATATCTCCTACAATACTCCATTCCACGGCCCCATATGTCAAACACTCGAGACACTATTCCGCTTTCCTCCCGCTCACAACCTCCACTATTTACGCTCTATACTACGGACTGATTTAAACACACCAACCACAGGACAAAATATAAGAACGATGGCTATCCGCTTCCTGCCCTCTGCTGACATCTTCCCATCTTCCCTCATCGCTGCTTAGATTTTTCCTCCATGTATTGAGATGAACATGACTTGTGGCCTCTTTCCCTCACCGACTGGATGCCAGTATCTGGACTAGAGTCGCAACTACACGGTATTACCGTAATTTCTCCCGAAGTGATTTTTTTTTTTTTGTCCCGAATAAGACGAGAACACGCTCACTTTTCGTGTCAGGTTCCACATCACTGTTTCCACAAATTATGAAAACTTCGGAAGTGTCTGTAACCATCAATGCTTTCTCTAGTAAATGCAGTAGCATCGTTTTTTGTGTCAGTTTTCTCCGCTGGTCTGTTACGTAATACGTGGCACATTTTAAGACACAATACGAATCAAAAAATCGAAGGCTAAGCGGAGTCAAAAAACTTTGTAAATCACGAGTTTCTGTAACCATGTCCTTCACTACTGTCTCTTAGTGCTAGTTCTTTACTCCATTTTGAATTAAATGATCCCTGTGTTTTCTATAACTTTAATGAATACTTTAATGGATAAAAGTGAGATAAACTCCAATAAACCATAGTGAGTGCGACAGACATTTGAGTGTACACTGGTCTATACCTGATTATCAAGTGCCCTGGCCTGTCCTTGTCTTCTTCCACCTCGTAGTGCTCCGCCTGTTTGCTGGCTAATTGCAAGTCCTGTACACATCCGGTTAATTTCGTGCGCAGCATGTCTTTCACACGTTCCATGTCCTTAATCCAACCGTGGAGTTGCTGATCACTTGCGTGGTTACCCTGAGACACACAGAAAATAGTTCAAATTACTTTCATAACATCCACAAGCAGCAGCCTGTCTTAGTATACAGTTACATGTAGCGCTATTACATGACACTGAAATTACTGCCAGCGCATGAGTGTAGTACATTCAGTTTTGTACAGGCATAAAAACATTAATGCACAGCAGATGCCTAGTGGGGTTTTATTAAATAAATACATTTCTCAAACTGTGACATCCGATAAGAGAGGTGCAGATATTTCTTGGTAGTTGACATTGCAGACGTCTGAATGTATGAATGTATACTCCCGTGACGATGTATCCAACTGAAATGTTCTGGAGCTGCCAGCAGCGTCGAGTTCCTACGTGTAAAGCCACATGGCGTAGCTGGAACTCTGACGAGATTCTATTCAAACTTTTGAACGATTTTCGAAAATAGAATGGCCAGACTGTTGACAAATCCGTCAAAATCCTACTCGTTACCAACGCTGTGACAAACCTGAACACATGTTATGACCTTCTACAAACGCAACGATAGACATCCGCCGCTCCATATCTGAAACATTGTCTGAGTTTATTGTGCACACACGAAATGTCAGTTTGACTCAAAATGTTGTAGCGTTTGTCTGTTGCCTGGCTGATCGCTTTTGCCGAAAATTTGCGTTTGTTGCTCGTCATCTAACACGATGTCGTCTGTATCTGAACACGTCTCGAATATTGCAGATTTGAAGGAATGTATTGACTGTCCGAGTGTTAAGATCATTTTTTCTGGACCATTTTCGGGTACGAAATTCACATTTGTGTCACATGTTAAGGTCTATGTTACTTTGGCGTTGTAAAAATCGTAAGCTTCTAAGTCAATGCAATAAAGATACGGCCATTTAAATTATATATTTTGATACTCGAAACATCACTCATAAAATCAATATGGTGCTTCCTGTTGATTTAGAATCATGACATTTTGAAAGAAGCCAGATTTCACAGTGCAAATAAATGAAAAAAATCTTAAAATCCATAATTGGTAACTATATAACTCTAGAAAATACTTTTCGTATTATTTTTTATCAGTCTGTCTATTTGTCTGTCCATCTGTTAGGAATCTTTTTCTCTGGATACGTTGTGGGTATCATGTTCAAATTATGTCACATACAAAGGTATACGGACCCTTGGCGGCGTAAAATCTGTAAGCTTATAACTGACTCCAGTCAACAGATACGGCCGTTTATGTCTCGTGTTTTGATAATCGAAAACTCAGTCATCGAAACCTATAGGGTGCTCTCCATTGACTTGGAATCGTGAGATTTGGCAACAACTAAGTTTGCCGGTACAAGTAAAGCAAAAAATCTGAAACTTGTTAACTTGTAATTATATCACATAAAAATGTCGTTTTCGATTTGGACATACATTGTATTCATGACCTGTTGAAAGTATAACATACGAACATTACTGCATCCAAACATAAAATGTATGTTGTATTCATGATTTAGTACGTAAACGGAAATATGTTATTAAATCTTCTCTCCCTACATATGTAAACTAAAGTCCTCTACTTGCTTGTTCTTGTTTGTTTGGGCTGGGCTGAGGAAATAACGAAGAATTTCTGGACCGATCTTGGTATTGCTGGGAGCAGTATCTTGCCAGTAAAGTTACAGAGTCTCGATAACAGGCAAAAATCATTGGGAATCTCGATTCCCAGGACAGGGAGTTTGTACAGAACCCTTAGTGCGTGAGTCCCTGTAGCACTTGCCCATTCTGTTTTCCTTTCTTCTATCTACCCTAGCATCACCCAGTATGTTGTTGTGGAAGGAGAGTGCTCACCACAGACATGGGTGCCGTCGGGAGAGTCAGAGAAGTGGGACAGAACTGCTCTTGTTCTCTGTACGTGGGGTCCCCAATCCTTTTGGGTCACACTGAAACAGGTGACAGTAGTTACACAATAGATTATATTGAGGTAGGGAACCAATACTCGAAAGTGCATATTTATTGTGTTAAGGACATACACAGCAATAGATTATATTGAGATAGGGAACCAATACTCGAAAGTGTATATTTATTGTGTTAAGGACATACACAGCATACACCACCTAACAACAATGCAGCTCACAGCAATTCTTCAAAGCAACGACTGTCAGTCTGAATGAATGCATGTATTGCAATGATGCCTGCAGCTCTTCACACTCTGGCAAAGATCTCGGGTGTCCGTTGTGCACTCGAACAGTAGCAGCTGATAAACAGTGTGGACACCTGACCACTAAACGGAGCTACTGTACACAACTAGGCTCGTAGCACTCAAGCATCGCAGTGGCGCATTAACCTGTGCCGCAAGCACACCACTGACCCTGCTGTCAGCTGTCCATTGCATCAGATAGCTTGTGTCGTGTTCATGGCGAGGTGTGTTGCTGTGTACAGCGCACAATGAGTAATCAAAGATGAAATGTGCAAGCACTGCAACGAACGGATTTTGAGCCCTAGGTCTGCTTGTGTCAATCCAGTATCGTTCACAGAGCTGTACTTTCCAACTTCATACAGTTCGTATTGTTTGCGGATGAGGCCTCATTCATCCGCGATGTTGTTTTCAAAAGCCAAACAGGCAGATCTAGAATGAGGACAACACCCACGCCACCCATATCGGAGGCCAACAGCAAAGATTCTCTGTCAAGGTATTTTAGGGCAATATCCAAGATCATTCGACTTTGATGTTAATGTTTGCAAGCACACTCAAGAGTACTCACGCTCATTGTAGGTCTGGAAACGGGGGTTCTCTCTGATGGCCATTGCGATCGCTGGATCTTACAACGCTCGACTTCATTCTCTGAGGTGATGCCTAGATGTAGGTGTACGAAACACCTGTAGATACAGCTGAAGACCTGCTTGCCAGGGTCCAAGCTGCCCGCCTCCTGGTACAACATTGTTGCTCACGGGCGAGGCCTCCACGACGAGTGCGGCCGCTTCATGTTTAAAGATGATTGAAGGTGCGGCTGTTGTCACACGCGTCGACTCAGTCTGTGTTTCGACAAGTTTCTACACAGTTGTCACTTCCGCCCAGCTGCTCAGAACAACGAAGTGTTGCATGTCTTGGAAGACAGTAGCGTGATTGACTTGATCCCACTATCGCAGTAGCCGCCACGATACAGGAATGACCTGTGAGGATATGCTGACGTCACTCCGAAACTGTGATCACAGAGAGAGCGTCCTGCACGTCAAAGGTCGTGAGGTGGTGGCAAGAATGTGGGATATTTTCAAGAACACTGCCATCCTGAATTTGGAATCATTCAACTGTATGTCAGTCAGACACCTTAGGCAAGTGTACGGTGATGGAGAGAAAAACGGATTTACTTGTGTTGCAGATATTTGCAAATATTATTTTCTTAATAAAATTTTTGTACTTATTTAGATACTCCCGAGCTCATTTTTTACAGTTCTTTTGTCAGCTACGTTTATTTACCAGGTGACATCTACACTCTTTTTGGAGAACTGTCGAGATGATTTCCCAAGTTTCTGCAATGTGTCACTCAAAATGTAACCGATCAGCAGCTACTTGCAGCCAGCATATTCCATTTCGTGCGTTTCTGTCACAGCACTATCCCACTCGTTTAATATGTGGAAGTTCTTCTTCTTACGAGAAATAAACCCGTTTGTGCTGCCTTGCGTCCACGCTTGGTAAGTAGTGAGAGTAGTAGCAAGTTGTGAGGGGCATGTTCAAATCTGTACCAACACGCTGGGCACTGTCGCAATGCGCTAAGTGTAAGTAATGTTAGTGGGGAGAGAAGAAGCGTGATGGATTGCGACTTGAATTGCTGATCAGCGCACGCTGCGTGGCTGAAGTGGTTTGTAAACAGCCCTGCGGAGGGCGACCCGAGTCTTGCTCTCTCTCCGACTGCCAGCCAGCCCTGATATCGGAGTCAAGCGCTCGTGCGGTATCCGTGACGACGATGGTGACTGCAGTCATGGCCACGCACGTTGGACAACAATGACGACGCCGCACTGTTGTCACTGTTTACCGATGACGCTGTGATGTCATTCATCGTGGTCACCTTGACTGAGGATGAAAGCAAGTATACATATTTTCTATAGTGTTTTTGTTTATATACTACTGGCCATTAAAATAGCTACACCACGAAGATGGCGTGCTACAGACGCGAAACGTAACCCACAGGAAGAAGATGCTGTGATATGCAAATGATTAGCTTTTCAGAGCATTCACACAATGTTGGCGCCGGTGGCGACACCTACAACGTGCTGACATTAGGAAAGTTTCCAACCGATTTCTCATACACAAACAGCAGTTGACCGGCGTTGCCTGGTGAAACGTTGTTGTGATGCCTCGTGTAAGGAGGAGAAATGCGTACCATCACATCTCCGACTTTGATAAAGGTCAGATTGTAGCGTATCGCGATTGCGGTTTATCGTATCGCGACATTGCTGCTCGCTTTGGTCGAGATCCAATGACTGTTAGCAGACTATTGAAACGGTGGGTTCAGGAGGGTAATACGGAACGCCGTGCTGGATCCAACGGCCTCGTATCACTAGCAGTCGAGATGACAGGCATCTTATCCGCATGGCTGTAATGGATCGTGCAGCCACGTCCAGATGGTGACGTTTGCAAGACAACAATCATCTGCACGAACAGTTCGACGACGCTTGCAGCAGCGTGGACTATCAGATTGGAGACTGTGGCTGCGGTTACCCTTGACGCTGCATCACAGACAGGAGCACCTGCTATGGTGTAGTCAACGACGAACCTGGGTGCACGAATGGCAAAACGTCATTTTTTCGGATGAATCCAGGTTCTGTTTAGAGCATCATGATGGTCGCATCCATGTTTGGCGACATCGCGGTGAACGCACATTGGAAGCGTGTATTCGTCATCGCCATACTGGCGTATCACCCGGCGTGATGGTATGGGGTGCTATTGGTTACACGTCTCGGTCACCTCTTGTTCGCAATGACGGCACTTTGAAGAGTGGACGTTACATTGCAGATGTCTTACGACCCGTGGCTCTACCTTCATTCGATCCCTGCGAAATCCTACATTTCAGAAGGACAATTCCTGACCGTATGTTGCAGGTCCTGTACGGGCCTTTCTGGATACAGAAAATGTTCGACTGCTGCGCTGGCCAGCACATTCTCCAGATCTCTCACCAATTAAAAATGTCTGGTCAATGGGGCCGAGCAACTGGCTCGTCACAATACGTCAGTCACTACTCTTGATGAACTGTGGTATCGTGTTGAGGCTGCATGGGCAGCTGTACCTGTACACGCCATCAAAGCTCTGTTTGACTCAATTCCCGAACGTATCAAGGCCGTTATTACGGCGACATGGTTGTTCTGGGTACTAATTTCTCAGGATCTATGCACCGAAATTCCATGAAAATGTAATCACTGGCAGTTCTAGAATAATATATTTATCCAATGAATACCCGTTTATCATCTGCATTTCTTCTTGGAGTAGCAATTTTAATGGCTAGTAGTGTAAGTGATTCTTATGGGTTCTACTTCTTCTTTTCTAGCTGTGAGCAGGCGTTACTCGCTGTGGGATCTGAACCCAGTAGCTGATAATGATGATGACGATGATGATGATCTCTGGGGAACGACTTCGATTGTTCAGAGGCAGATATCGCTTATTCAACAGTATTAAATGTTTTGTTTGTCATTTTTGAGGTGCTCTAGTTTGTAGATGTTCTCAATGCGATTACCGCTGTTTTGACGCGACCACCAGCTACTAGTTCTTTTGCACCTGTGTTTTCGTTTGGGTTTGTCCGTATTCTTTCAGACACATTCCCCTGCCGACGTCATACACCTCCTCTAGATCCCATGCTGGATATGCCCTTAATGACAAACATGCCCACTGATGATGAGTTGCTGGAAGTGTATTCCAGTAATGAACACAACAACAGTTTTACGTGTAAGTACTCAGAATTTATTATTATTATTATACGAATACGGATTTTTATTTCTCCTTCCTTAGATACTTATCAACTGCGTCTCTTTCTCCTTCTTGTGTGCAGAGTTATTAGGAGTTGGACGTGTCGTTGAGGGGAAGGGCATTGTCCGAGTTAGGGGGAGAGCTGTCGTGACATCATGGGGTGAGTCGATACCAGACCGGTCATACTGAGTCACTTTTCTGAGGTGCAGGAAAGGGAGTCCTGTAAGACACTCAGCTGTATACCCTGCCTTGATTTATGTTCATAAGATTTTGATCAACTTATTGTGGGGTCCAGTTACATCTCCGTTCAAAAGTATACATTGCTAAAAAAAAGCATGTCCTAATGCCCAGAATCTTGATGAGAGGAATTTAAATTGATTTCCATGGTTGCTTCTCGCTAGCGATAGAAATTACCCTAAAAAAACAGGGCATACAGATACACAACAAACACCAGATGTCCACTGACGTTCTAATTTCTCGTTTATGACCCGAATGTAGGAAAGCCATAAGAAGAAGACAAACATTAACACGCTGTGTGGTACATCGACAAAGAAGTCGAGCGTAAATTAGGTGGTCCCCTCTTCTTGTCCATATTAACCAAGAAACATCAAAAAAGTGTAGACCTGCTGCTAATCTCTGAAGGCGATAAGCAACACAGCGTTTGGATCAAATGCATGTCCCACCTACGTTCCTCTGAAATGAAAACAAAAAAGGTGCAAGACATTTTTGCTGTGGATGTCTCGTTTACCAAGAGCATGTATCTTGAAAGACACTTGATTGACTGCTAGAGCCAGGAAACAATACGTGTGGAAATGCTTATCAAGGATAAACGGTTCTCGAAGTTTAAGAATGCCTCTCACCAACACTTCTGTCCTAGCTCCTGTGGTACAGTGTGAACGTGGTGCCTCTGCCTCCCATATCACTGCCACAAAATGATGCATACGATATGTGGCTAGCCATCAAGTTCTGTGCACTAAAATTAAAATCTTATGTCAAGGGGATAGTGCGAGATGGCTGCTCACTGAGCTTGAAAGTCTTGTACGGGATGTTTATAACATTTATAGTGAAAACGTCCTCATGACCAACGTGAAGGAGAATGATGCACTGTACAAGCAGGCAGCTGATCGTTATACCTGGGGGCTGTGACTGGACAGAGGTGAGGAAGCTCCCTGTAGAGACTGTTGCCACGTAACGGGGAAGTACCAGAGTGCAGCTGGCAACCCATGTAACTGTAAGTACCAACTGCCACAGCACACAGCCATCTTTTCCACAATTTCAGTGAGCATGATGCCCACTTTCTAGTTCAGCACTTTGACGAGTCTGGGTAGTAGGATGATGAGATCAGTGTCATTGCTGACACCGTTCACAAATACATGCCGCTTCCTGGATTCACAACGGTTCATGCTCACGTCTCTTTAGAAATTTGCTGAACCAACGCGTCCTGGAGATATTCTTAGCAAAGGGAGCCACTTATCTCGATGATGTAGAGTTTCAAGAGTTTCAACTTGTGACGGAGAAGGGGTCTTCCCATACGAATATCTGGATTCTCTAGTAAACTAAGAGGCATTTCCATAATGAATGGAAAGAACGGGCACTTGTTGAATGAACAGCAGGACTTCGGCATTGTGGGGCGGCGGATAAGTTTGAAACATTTACTGTTGTATCCTTGTTTGAATGTTGTAACATTTCCCGGCCGATGCACCATATGTGGGGCGGCGGATGATTTTGTAAAAACAATTATTAAATCTGATTGCTGGATAAACGCTTGCATGTTGAATCAGTTTCTGGCTTTTAGAATGTTGTTAATGCTGTCTTTCGCCGTTCTCAACACTGGCTCTCTATTTACTTCTTGGCACCCAGAAAGTGATTTAATAAAACATGGAGCCAGTAATTAGAGATCCTAGTGCCCACTTTAATTGAGATACCCTTATAGCTGCAGCTTATAGCTCTGAGGAATTAGGAGATTGTCCGGGATTTCTAATCAAAAACGGTTTTCCAAAATAGTTGAATATATTCTGAAATTCACTGATAAAAAAAACACAAGTATCCCTACAACCTAACTAACAGAGCAGTTCAGAGTCTAATGCGCTGATGCAACTATAAATGTCCGAATTAAATGTTAAAAGAATGCTCGCCATAATTTGATGAAAATACTTCATCAAACGCCACGCTAAATATTTGGTAGAATGTCTGTCCCGCGACGGCACGTGAAAATACGACAATACGCAAACTGAAGCTAGATAATGAAAATCATTCCAGAATTAACACTTCACATAAAATGTTTAATGGTTCCGCGTATCTCTAGTAACTTAATACGGCACCCGAGGCTGTTTGTAGCAGTGACACTGATGCGATGCGGCTCCCGACACAGATGGCGTGTCATTCAGCGCTTGGAGAGAACTGGGGCCTTTTTTCCTCGCGCAGCATCCTTATATATAAACCCGCGGCGCGGACGGCGAAGGGAACGCCTGATCTTTTCGGCTCTCTCGACTAGCCGCTGGGCTAGTAACGCACCACTTCATGTTACATAATAATTTATAGCTTCTTTTGCTGATGGCCGAAGAAGCTCTTAATTTAAACGTGCATTCAGCACGCAGGTAAGTATTGATAATAAAATTTTGACGTGGCTAAGTTAAATATTTTGGGCGAGAGAAATAATTAAATTACACTGCACGCAGTAGATGAGCTCTGAACTGGCCCTTTTGAGATCCGCTATCGCTATAATTTTATAGGTATTCAAAAGAAACTTTTCACATCTTCATAGTCATAGCGGACCTCCAACCTATTTAAATCTAAACATCCTAGCCTTATTTTACTGTTGCTGACTGTTGCCATGTTAGAGATTTTAATTACGTATATACAGCAAATGTTGTGGAGTATTACTGTAATCCGGTGGTGCAGGGTGTTTGCTCTATAATTGCTTGTTTCAATAAGTAATTAATTTAGCCACTTGCAGTGTTTATTGTTCACTTTTGAACTAATTTACAACTATCAACGCTATCGAGCTACAGCTGTCGTCATCTCAAACGACACTGTACTTTTATTGATTTTTGATAGTACGGTTGGGAAATAGGAATATAAATTCAATTTTAGTAAGGCTAGCAGTCTCGATGAAAAGCTTTTTTTGTTCGTTACCGCTTTCAGTCTCTGACTGTCATCATCAGATCATTTACTGTCTGCTGTAGCGACATGCGGAGACAGAGAGCGGAGAGAGACGTAGGCCTCAAGGCACATTCCATTGACTGCTCGGTGGAAAGTGTCAACAGAAGAGGCGGCGGCAGAAGGTATTAGCGCGCTTCCTCTTTTGGTCCCACAAATGTGCCCTTATTGACAGATAGTATCGCAAAATAGGAAAAGTAGGTGACAGCATTGAGAATAAATTTAAGGAAAGAGTTAGTTGTACGGTCAGTAGTAATGGCGTCGAGTGGTCTACATACCTCGGTACAGAGCAGGAGTCGATACAGTCGTCGGCGCCGCCTGGCCCAGTAAGTGTAGTTTGCTTTGATATAGGACCGTTTGGCGACGTAAAAAAATACTAGTTTCCACAGTGGAATGAAAGGAGAGTAACGGAAAGTGTTTAATTTGCAAGTACATCAGACGAAAAAGTAGCTTTTGCGCGAGTTTGTGTGATCCGTTTTTCGGTTTGTATTTGCGTCTTTGAGTGCGTTTTTGCCTGGGACAGTAAGGTCGTATCGAGGTGAAATTTGTATGACGTACTGAGGTCGGTGGTCTCTTGGCGGTGTCAAAGTTTTAAGATTTGAAGTGAGGGCATCGAGGAGTTACGGACGTTTATGCAGCGTATTTTGAGACGATGAGAAGAGACGCGCCGCGCCGCGCCGCCTGGCCCAGTAAGTGTAGTTTGCTTTGATATAGGACCGTTTGGCGACGTAAAAAAATACTAGTTTCCACAGTGGAATGAAAGGAGAGTAACGGAAAGTGTTTAATTTGCAAGTACATCAGACGAAAAAGTAGCTTTTGCGCGAGTTTGTGTGATCCGTTTTTCGGTTTGTATTTGCGTCTTTGAGTGCGTTTTTGCCTGGGACAGTAAGGTCGTATCGAGGTGAAATTTGTATGACGTACTGAGGTCGGTGGTCTCTTGGCGGTGTCAAAGTTTTAAGATTTGAAGTGAGGGCATCGAGGAGTTACGGACGTTTATGCAGCGTATTTTGAGACGATGAGAAGAGACGCGCCGCGCCGCGCCGCCTGGCCCAGTAAGTGTAGTTTGCTTTGATATAGGACCGTTTGGCGACGTAAAAAAATACTAGTTTCCACAGTGGAATGAAAGGAGAGTAACGGAAAGTGTTTAATTTGCAAGTACATCAGACGAAAAAGTAGCTTTTGCGCGAGTTTGTGTGATCCGTTTTTCGGTTTGTATTTGCGTCTTTGAGTGCGTTTTTGCCTGGGACAGTAAGGTCGTATCGAGGTGAAATTTGTATGACGTACTGAGGTCGGTGGTCTCTTGGCGGTGTCAAAGTTTTAAGATTTGAAGTGAGGGCATCGAGGAGTTACGGACGTTTATGCAGCGTATTTTGAGACGATGAGAAGAGACGCGCCGCGCCGCGCCGCCTGGCCCAGTAAGTGTAGTTTGCTTTGATATAGGACCGTTTGGCGACGTAAAAAAATACTAGTTTCCACAGTGGAATGAAAGGAGAGTAACGGAAAGTGTTTAATTTGCAAGTACATCAGACGAAAAAGTAGCTTTTGCGCGAGTTTGTGTGATCCGTTTTTCGGTTTGTATTTGCGTCTTTGAGTGCGTTTTTGCCTGGGACAGTAAGGTCGTATCGAGGTGAAATTTGTATGACGTACTGAGGTCGGTGGTCTCTTGGCGGTGTCAAAGTTTTAAGATTTGAAGTGAGGGCATCGAGGAGTTACGGACGTTTATGCAGCGTATTTTGAGACGATGAGAAGAGACGCGCCGCGCCGCGCCGCCTGGCCCAGTGAGCGTAGTTTGCTTTGATATAGGACCGTGTGGCGACGTAAAAAAATACTAGTTTCCACAGTAGAATGAAAGGAGAGTATCGGAAAGTGGTTAATTTGTAATTACATGTGACGAAGAAGTAGCTTTTGCGCGAGTTTGTGTAATCCGTTTTTCTTTTCGGTTTGCATTTGCGTCTTTGAGTGCGTTTTTGCCTGGGACAGTAAGGTCGTATCGAGGTGAAATTTGTATGACGTACTGAGGTCGGTAGTCGCTTGGCGGTGTGAGAGTTTGAAAATTGTAAGTGAAGGCATCGAGGAGTTACGGACGTTTATGCAGCATGATTTGAAACACGAAGAGCAGAGACGCGCCGCGCCGCGCCGCCTGGCCCAGTGAGCGTAGTTTGCTTTGATATAGGACCGTGTGGCGACGTAAAAAAATACTAGTTTCCACAGTAGAATGAAAGGAGAGTATCGGAAAGTGGTTAATTTGTAATTACATGTGACGAAGAAGTAGCTTTTGCGCGAGTTTGTGTAATCCGTTTTTCTTTTCGGTTTGCATTTGCGTCTTTGAGTGCGTTTTTGCCTGGGACAGTAAGGTCGTATCGAGGTGAAATTTGTATGACGTACTGAGGTCGGTAGTCGCTTGGCGGTGTGAGAGTTTGAAAATTGTAAGTGAAGGCATCGAGGAGTTACGGACGTTTATGCAGCATGATTTGAAACACGAAGAGCAGAGACGCGCCGCGCCGCGCCGCCTGGCCCAGTGAGCGTAGTTTGCTTTGATATAGGACCGTGTGGCGACGTAAAAAAATACTAGTTTCCACAGTAGAATGAAAGGAGAGTATCGGAAAGTGGTTAATTTGTAATTACATGTGACGAAGAAGTAGCTTTTGCGCGAGTTTGTGTAATCCGTTTTTCTTTTCGGTTTGCATTTGCGTCTTTGAGTGCGTTTTTGCCTGGGACAGTAAGGTCGTATCGAGGTGAAATTTGTATGACGTACTGAGGTCGGTAGTCGCTTGGCGGTGTGAGAGTTTGAAAATTGTAAGTGAAGGCATCGAGGAGTTACGGACGTTTATGCAGCATGATTTGAAACACGAAGAGCAGAGACGCGCCGCGCCGCGCCGCCTGGCCCAGTGAGCGTAGTTTGCTTTGATATAGGACCGTGTGGCGACGTAAAAAAATACTAGTTTCCACAGTAGAATGAAAGGAGAGTATCGGAAAGTGGTTAATTTGTAATTACATGTGACGAAGAAGTAGCTTTTGCGCGAGTTTGTGTAATCCGTTTTTCTTTTCGGTTTGCATTTGCGTCTTTGAGTGCGTTTTTGCCTGGGACAGTAAGGTCGTATCGAGGTGAAATTTGTATGACGTACTGAGGTCGGTAGTCGCTTGGCGGTGTGAGAGTTTGAAAATTGTAAGTGAAGGCATCGAGGAGTTACGGACGTTTATGCAGCATGATTTGAAACACGAAGAGCAGAGACGCGCCGCGCCGCGCCGCCTGGCCCAGTGAGCGTAGTTTGCTTTGATATAGGACCGTGTGGCGACGTAAAAAAATACTAGTTTCCACAGTAGAATGAAAGGAGAGTATCGGAAAGTGGTTAATTTGTAATTACATGTGACGAAGAAGTAGCTTTTGCGCGAGTTTGTGTAATCCGTTTTTCTTTTCGGTTTGCATTTGCGTCTTTGAGTGCGTTTTTGCCTGGGACAGTAAGGTCGTATCGAGGTGAAATTTGTATGACGTACTGAGGTCGGTAGTCGCTTGGCGGTGTGAGAGTTTGAAAATTGTAAGTGAAGGCATCGAGGAGTTACGGACGTTTATGCAGCATGATTTGAAACACGAAGAGCAGAGACGCGCCGCGCCGCCTGGCCCAGTGAGCGTAGTTTGCTTTGATATAGGACCGTGTGGCGACGTAAAAAAATACTAGTTTCCACAGTAGAATGAAAGGAGAGTATCGGAAAGTGGTTAATTTGTAATTACATGTGACGAAGAAGTAGCTTTTGCGCGAGTTTGTGTAATCCGTTTTTCTTTTCGGTTTGCATTTGCGTCTTTGAGTGCGTTTTTGCCTGGGACAGTAAGGTCGTATCGAGGTGAAATTTGTATGACGTACTGAGGTCGGTAGTCGCTTGGCGGTGTGAGAGTTTGAAAATTGTAAGTGAAGGCATCGAGGAGTTACGGACGTTTATGCAGCATGATTTGAAACACGAAGAGCAGAGACGCGCCGCGCCGCGCCGCCTGGCCCAGTGAGCGTAGTTTGCTTTGATATAGGACCGTGTGGCGACGTAAAAAAATACTAGTTTCCACAGTAGAATGAAAGGAGAGTATCGGAAAGTGGTTAATTTGTAATTACATGTGACGAAGAAGTAGCTTTTGCGCGAGTTTGTGTAATCCGTTTTTCTTTTCGGTTTGCATTTGCGTCTTTGAGTGCGTTTTTGCCTGGGACAGTAAGGTCGTATCGAGGTGAAATTTGTATGACGTACTGAGGTCGGTAGTCGCTTGGCGGTGTGAGAGTTTGAAAATTGTAAGTGAAGGCATCGAGGAGTTACGGACGTTTATGCAGCATGATTTGAAACACGAAGAGCAGAGACGCGCCGCGCCGCGCCGCCTGGCCCAGTGAGCGTAGTTTGCTTTGATATAGGACCGTGTGGCGACGTAAAAAAATACTAGTTTCCACAGTAGAATGAAAGGAGAGTATCGGAAAGTGGTTAATTTGTAATTACATGTGACGAAGAAGTAGCTTTTGCGCGAGTTTGTGTAATCCGTTTTTCTTTTCGGTTTGCATTTGCGTCTTTGAGTGCGTTTTTGCCTGGGACAGTAAGGTCGTATCGAGGTGAAATTTGTATGACGTACTGAGGTCGGTAGTCGCTTGGTGGTGTGAGAGTTTGAAAATTGTAAGTGAAGGCATCGAGGAGTTACGGACGTTTATGCAGCATGATTTGAAACACGAAGAGCAGAGACGCGCCGCGCCGCGCCGCCTGGCCCAGTGAGCGTAGTTTGCTTTGATATAGGACCGTGTGGCGACGTAAAAAAATACTAGTTTCCACAGTAGAATGAAAGGAGAGTATCGGAAAGTGGTTAATTTGTAATTACATGTGACGAAGAAGTAGCTTTTGCGCGAGTTTGTGTAATCCGTTTTTCTTTTCGGTTTGCATTTGCGTCTTTGAGTGCGTTTTTGCCTGGGACAGTAAGGTCGTATCGAGGTGAAATTTGTATGACGTACTGAGGTCGGTAGTCGCTTGGCGGTGTGAGAGTTTGAAAATTGTAAGTGAAGGCATCGAGGAGTTACGGACGTTTATGCAGCATGATTTGAAACACGAAGAGCAGAGACGCGCCGCGCCGCGCCGCCTGGCCCAGTGAGCGTAGTTTGCTTTGATATAGGACCGTGTGGCGACGTAAAAAAATACTAGTTTCCACAGTAGAATGAAAGGAGAGTATCGGAAAGTGGTTAATTTGTAATTACATGTGACGAAGAAGTAGCTTTTGCGCGAGTTTGTGTAATCCGTTTTTCTTTTCGGTTTGCATTTGCGTCTTTGAGTGCGTTTTTGCCTGGGACAGTAAGGTCGTATCGAGGTGAAATTTGTATGACGTACTGAGGTCGGTAGTCGCTTGGCGGTGTGAGAGTTTGAAAATTGTAAGTGAAGGCATCGAGGAGTTACGGACGTTTATGCAGCATGATTTGAAACACGAAGAGCAGAGACGCGCCGCGCCGCGCCGCCTGGCCCAGTGAGCGTAGTTTGCTTTGATATAGGACCGTGTGGCGACGTAAAAAAATACTAGTTTCCACAGTAGAATGAAAGGAGAGTATCGGAAAGTGGTTAATTTGTAATTACATGTGACGAAGAAGTAGCTTTTGCGCGAGTTTGTGTAATCCGTTTTTCTTTTCGGTTTGCATTTGCGTCTTTGAGTGCGTTTTTGCCTGGGACAGTAAGGTCGTATCGAGGTGAAATTTGTATGACGTACTGAGGTCGGTAGTCGCTTGGCGGTGTGAGAGTTTGAAAATTGTAAGTGAAGGCATCGAGGAGTTACGGACGTTTATGCAGCATGATTTGAAACACGAAGAGCAGAGACGCGCCGCGCCGCCTGGCCCAGTGAGCGTAGTTTGCTTTGATATAGGACCGTGTGGCGACGTAAAAAAATACTAGTTTCCACAGTAGAATGAAAGGAGAGTATCGGAAAGTGGTTAATTTGTAATTACATGTGACGAAGAAGTAGCTTTTGCGCGAGTTTGTGTAATCCGTTTTTCTTTTCGGTTTGCATTTGCGTCTTTGAGTGCGTTTTTGCCTGGGACAGTAAGGTCGTATCGAGGTGAAATTTGTATGACGTACTGAGGTCGGTAGTCGCTTGGCGGTGTGAGAGTTTGAAAATTGTAAGTGAAGGCATCGAGGAGTTACGGACGTTTATGCAGCATGATTTGAAACACGAAGAGCAGAGACGCGCCGCGCCGCGCCGCCTGGCCCAGTGAGCGTAGTTTGCTTTGATATAGGACCGTGTGGCGACGTAAAAAAATACTAGTTTCCACAGTAGAATGAAAGGAGAGTATCGGAAAGTGGTTAATTTGTAATTACATGTGACGAAGAAGTAGCTTTTGCGCGAGTTTGTGTAATCCGTTTTTCTTTTCGGTTTGCATTTGCGTCTTTGAGTGCGTTTTTGCCTGGGACAGTAAGGTCGTATCGAGGTGAAATTTGTATGACGTACTGAGGTCGGTAGTCGCTTGGCGGTGTGAGAGTTTGAAAATTGTAAGTGAAGGCATCGAGGAGTTACGGACGTTTATGCAGCATGATTTGAAACACGAAGAGCAGAGACGCGCCGCGCCGCGCCGCCTGGCCCAGTGAGCGTAGTTTGCTTTGATATAGGACCGTGTGGCGACGTAAAAAAATACTAGTTTCCACAGTAGAATGAAAGGAGAGTATCGGAAAGTGGTTAATTTGTAATTACATGTGACGAAGAAGTAGCTTTTGCGCGAGTTTGTGTAATCCGTTTTTCTTTTCGGTTTGCATTTGCGTCTTTGAGTGCGTTTTTGCCTGGGACAGTAAGGTCGTATCGAGGTGAAATTTGTATGACGTACTGAGGTCGGTAGTCGCTTGGCGGTGTGAGAGTTTGAAAATTGTAAGTGAAGGCATCGAGGAGTTACGGACGTTTATGCAGCATGATTTGAAACACGAAGAGCAGAGACGCGCCGCGCCGCGCCGCCTGGCCCAGTGAGCGTAGTTTGCTTTGATATAGGACCGTGTGGCGACGTAAAAAAATACTAGTTTCCACAGTAGAATGAAAGGAGAGTATCGGAAAGTGGTTAATTTGTAATTACATGTGACGAAGAAGTAGCTTTTGCGCGAGTTTGTGTAATCCGTTTTTCTTTTCGGTTTGCATTTGCGTCTTTGAGTGCGTTTTTGCCTGGGACAGTAAGGTCGTATCGAGGTGAAATTTGTATGACGTACTGAGGTCGGTAGTCGCTTGGCGGTGTGAGAGTTTGAAAATTGTAAGTGAAGGCATCGAGGAGTTACGGACGTTTATGCAGCATGATTTGAAACACGAAGAGCAGAGACGCGCCGCGCCGCGCCGCCTGGCCCAGTGAGCGTAGTTTGCTTTGATATAGGACCGTGTGGCGACGTAAAAAAATACTAGTTTCCACAGTAGAATGAAAGGAGAGTATCGGAAAGTGGTTAATTTGTAATTACATGTGACGAAGAAGTAGCTTTTGCGCGAGTTTGTGTAATCCGTTTTTCTTTTCGGTTTGCATTTGCGTCTTTGAGTGCGTTTTTGCCTGGGACAGTAAGGTCGTATCGAGGTGAAATTTGTATGACGTACTGAGGTCGGTAGTCGCTTGGCGGTGTGAGAGTTTGAAAATTGTAAGTGAAGGCATCGAGGAGTTACGGACGTTTATGCAGCATGATTTGAAACACGAAGAGCAGAGACGCGCCGCGCCGCGCCGCCTGGCCCAGTGAGCGTAGTTTGCTTTGATATAGGACCGTGTGGCGACGTAAAAAAATACTAGTTTCCACAGTAGAATGAAAGGAGAGTATCGGAAAGTGGTTAATTTGTAATTACATGTGACGAAGAAGTAGCTTTTGCGCGAGTTTGTGTAATCCGTTTTTCTTTTCGGTTTGCATTTGCGTCTTTGAGTGCGTTTTTGCCTGGGACAGTAAGGTCGTATCGAGGTGAAATTTGTATGACGTACTGAGGTCGGTAGTCGCTTGGCGGTGTGAGAGTTTGAAAATTGTAAGTGAAGGCATCGAGGAGTTACGGACGTTTATGCAGCATGATTTGAAACACGAAGAGCAGAGACGCGCCGCGCCGCGCCGCCTGGCCCAGTGAGCGTAGTTTGCTTTGATATAGGACCGTGTGGCGACGTAAAAAAATACTAGTTTCCACAGTAGAATGAAAGGAGAGTATCGGAAAGTGGTTAATTTGTAATTACATGTGACGAAGAAGTAGCTTTTGCGCGAGTTTGTGTAATCCGTTTTTCTTTTCGGTTTGCATTTGCGTCTTTGAGTGCGTTTTTGCCTGGGACAGTAAGGTCGTATCGAGGTGAAATTTGTATGACGTACTGAGGTCGGTAGTCGCTTGGCGGTGTGAGAGTTTGAAAATTGTAAGTGAAGGCATCGAGGAGTTACGGACGTTTATGCAGCATGATTTGAAACACGAAGAGCAGAGACGCGCCGCGCCGCGCCGCCTGGCCCAGTGAGCGTAGTTTGCTTTGATATAGGACCGTGTGGCGACGTAAAAAAATACTAGTTTCCACAGTAGAATGAAAGGAGAGTATCGGAAAGTGGTTAATTTGTAATTACATGTGACGAAGAAGTAGCTTTTGCGCGAGTTTGTGTAATCCGTTTTTCTTTTCGGTTTGCATTTGCGTCTTTGAGTGCGTTTTTGCCTGGGACAGTAAGGTCGTATCGAGGTGAAATTTGTATGACGTACTGAGGTCGGTAGTCGCTTGGCGGTGTGAGAGTTTGAAAATTGTAAGTGAAGGCATCGAGGAGTTACGGACGTTTATGCAGCATGATTTGAAACACGAAGAGCAGAGACGCGCCGCGCCGCGCCGCCTGGCCCAGTGAGCGTAGTTTGCTTTGATATAGGACCGTGTGGCGACGTAAAAAAATACTAGTTTCCACAGTAGAATGAAAGGAGAGTATCGGAAAGTGGTTAATTTGTAATTACATGTGACGAAGAAGTAGCTTTTGCGCGAGTTTGTGTAATCCGTTTTTCTTTTCGGTTTGCATTTGCGTCTTTGAGTGCGTTTTTGCCTGGGACAGTAAGGTCGTATCGAGGTGAAATTTGTATGACGTACTGAGGTCGGTAGTCGCTTGGCGGTGTGAGAGTTTGAAAATTGTAAGTGAAGGCATCGAGGAGTTACGGACGTTTATGCAGCATGATTTGAAACACGAAGAGCAGAGACGCGCCGCGCCGCCTGGCCCAGTGAGCGTAGTTTGCTTTGATATAGGACCGTGTGGCGACGTAAAAAAATACTAGTTTCCACAGTAGAATGAAAGGAGAGTATCGGAAAGTGGTTAATTTGTAATTACATGTGACGAAGAAGTAGCTTTTGCGCGAGTTTGTGTAATCCGTTTTTCTTTTCGGTTTGCATTTGCGTCTTTGAGTGCGTTTTTGCCTGGGACAGTAAGGTCGTATCGAGGTGAAATTTGTATGACGTACTGAGGTCGGTAGTCGCTTGGCGGTGTGAGAGTTTGAAAATTGTAAGTGAAGGCATCGAGGAGTTACGGACGTTTATGCAGCATGATTTGAAACACGAAGAGCAGAGACGCGCCGCGCCGCGCCGCCTGGCCCAGTGAGCGTAGTTTGCTTTGATATAGGACCGTGTGGCGACGTAAAAAAATACTAGTTTCCACAGTAGAATGAAAGGAGAGTATCGGAAAGTGGTTAATTTGTAATTACATGTGACGAAGAAGTAGCTTTTGCGCGAGTTTGTGTAATCCGTTTTTCTTTTCGGTTTGCATTTGCGTCTTTGAGTGCGTTTTTGCCTGGGACAGTAAGGTCGTATCGAGGTGAAATTTGTATGACGTACTGAGGTCGGTAGTCGCTTGGCGGTGTGAGAGTTTGAAAATTGTAAGTGAAGGCATCGAGGAGTTACGGACGTTTATGCAGCATGATTTGAAACACGAAGAGCAGAGACGCGCCGCGCCGCCTGGCCCAGTGAGCGTAGTTTGCTTTGATATAGGACCGTGTGGCGACGTAAAAAAATACTAGTTTCCACAGTAGAATGAAAGGAGAGTATCGGAAAGTGGTTAATTTGTAATTACATGTGACGAAGAAGTAGCTTTTGCGCGAGTTTGTGTAATCCGTTTTTCTTTTCGGTTTGCATTTGCGTCTTTGAGTGCGTTTTTGCCTGGGACAGTAAGGTCGTATCGAGGTGAAATTTGTATGACGTACTGAGGTCGGTAGTCGCTTGGCGGTGTGAGAGTTTGAAAATTGTAAGTGAAGGCATCGAGGAGTTACGGACGTTTATGCAGCATGATTTGAAACACGAAGAGCAGAGACGCGCCGCGCCGCGCCGCCTGGCCCAGTGAGCGTAGTTTGCTTTGATATAGGACCGTGTGGCGACGTAAAAAAATACTAGTTTCCACAGTAGAATGAAAGGAGAGTATCGGAAAGTGGTTAATTTGTAATTACATGTGACGAAGAAGTAGCTTTTGCGCGAGTTTGTGTAATCCGTTTTTCTTTTCGGTTTGCATTTGCGTCTTTGAGTGCGTTTTTGCCTGGGACAGTAAGGTCGTATCGAGGTGAAATTTGTATGACGTACTGAGGTCGGTAGTCGCTTGGCGGTGTGAGAGTTTGAAAATTGTAAGTGAAGGCATCGAGGAGTTACGGACGTTTATGCAGCATGATTTGAAACACGAAGAGCAGAGACGCGCCGCGCCGCGCCGCCTGGCCCAGTGAGCGTAGTTTGCTTTGATATAGGACCGTGTGGCGACGTAAAAAAATACTAGTTTCCACAGTAGAATGAAAGGAGAGTATCGGAAAGTGGTTAATTTGTAATTACATGTGACGAAGAAGTAGCTTTTGCGCGAGTTTGTGTAATCCGTTTTTCTTTTCGGTTTGCATTTGCGTCTTTGAGTGCGTTTTTGCCTGGGACAGTAAGGTCGTATCGAGGTGAAATTTGTATGACGTACTGAGGTCGGTAGTCGCTTGGCGGTGTGAGAGTTTGAAAATTGTAAGTGAAGGCATCGAGGAGTTACGGACGTTTATGCAGCATGATTTGAAACACGAAGAGCAGAGACGCGCCGCGCCGCGCCGCCTGGCCCAGTGAGCGTAGTTTGCTTTGATATAGGACCGTGTGGCGACGTAAAAAAATACTAGTTTCCACAGTAGAATGAAAGGAGAGTATCGGAAAGTGGTTAATTTGTAATTACATGTGACGAAGAAGTAGCTTTTGCGCGAGTTTGTGTAATCCGTTTTTCTTTTCGGTTTGCATTTGCGTCTTTGAGTGCGTTTTTGCCTGGGACAGTAAGGTCGTATCGAGGTGAAATTTGTATGACGTACTGAGGTCGGTAGTCGCTTGGCGGTGTGAGAGTTTGAAAATTGTAAGTGAAGGCATCGAGGAGTTACGGACGTTTATGCAGCATGATTTGAAACACGAAGAGCAGAGACGCGCCGCGCCGCCTGGCCCAGTGAGCGTAGTTTGCTTTGATATAGGACCGTGTGGCGACGTAAAAAAATACTAGTTTCCACAGTAGAATGAAAGGAGAGTATCGGAAAGTGGTTAATTTGTAATTACATGTGACGAAGAAGTAGCTTTTGCGCGAGTTTGTGTAATCCGTTTTTCTTTTCGGTTTGCATTTGCGTCTTTGAGTGCGTTTTTGCCTGGGACAGTAAGGTCGTATCGAGGTGAAATTTGTATGACGTACTGAGGTCGGTAGTCGCTTGGCGGTGTGAGAGTTTGAAAATTGTAAGTGAAGGCATCGAGGAGTTACGGACGTTTATGCAGCATGATTTGAAACACGAAGAGCAGAGACGCGCCGCGCCGCGCCGCCTGGCCCAGTGAGCGTAGTTTGCTTTGATATAGGACCGTGTGGCGACGTAAAAAAATACTAGTTTCCACAGTAGAATGAAAGGAGAGTATCGGAAAGTGGTTAATTTGTAATTACATGTGACGAAGAAGTAGCTTTTGCGCGAGTTTGTGTAATCCGTTTTTCTTTTCGGTTTGCATTTGCGTCTTTGAGTGCGTTTTTGCCTGGGACAGTAAGGTCGTATCGAGGTGAAATTTGTATGACGTACTGAGGTCGGTAGTCGCTTGGCGGTGTGAGAGTTTGAAAATTGTAAGTGAAGGCATCGAGGAGTTACGGACGTTTATGCAGCATGATTTGAAACACGAAGAGCAGAGACGCGCCGCGCCGCGCCGCCTGGCCCAGTGAGCGTAGTTTGCTTTGATATAGGACCGTGTGGCGACGTAAAAAAATACTAGTTTCCACAGTAGAATGAAAGGAGAGTATCGGAAAGTGGTTAATTTGTAATTACATGTGACGAAGAAGTAGCTTTTGCGCGAGTTTGTGTAATCCGTTTTTCTTTCGGTTTGCATTTGCGTCTTTGAGTGCGTTTTTGCCTGGGACAGTAAGGTCGTATCGAGGTGAAATTTGTATGACGTACTGAGGTCGGTAGTCGCTTGGCGGTGTGAGAGTTTGAAAATTGTAAGTGAAGGCATCGAGGAGTTACGGACGTTTATGCAGCATGATTTGAAACACGAAGAGCAGAGACGCGCCGCGCCGCCTGGCCCAGTGAGCGTAGGTTTGCTTTGATATAGGACCGTGTGGCGACGTAAAAAAATACTAGTTTCCACAGTAGAATGAAAGGAGAGTATCGGAAAGTGGTTAATTTGTAATTACATGTGACGAAGAAGTAGCTTTTGCGCGAGTTTGTGTAATCCGTTTTTCTTTTCGGTTTGCATTTGCGTCTTTGAGTGCGTTTTTGCCTGGGACAGTAAGGTCGTATCGAGGTGAAATTTGTATGACGTACTGAGGTCGGTAGTCGCTTGGCGGTGTGAGAGTTTGAAAATTGTAAGTGAAGGCATCGAGGAGTTACGGACGTTTATGCAGCATGATTTGAAACAACGAAGAGCAGAGACGCGCCGCGCCGCGCCGCCTGGCCCAGTGAGCGTAGTTTGCTTTGATATAGGACCGTGTGGCGACGTAAAAAAATACTAGTTTCCACAGTAGAATGAAAGGAGAGTATCGGAAAGTGGTTAATTTGTAATTACATGTGACGAAGAAGTAGCTTTTGCGCGAGTTTGTGTAATCCGTTTTTCTTTTCGGTTTGCATTGCGTCTTTGAGTGCGTTTTTGCCTGGGACAGTAAGGTCGTATCGAGGTGAAATTTGTATGACGTACTGAGGTCGGTAGTCGCTTGGCGGTGTGAGAGTTTGAAAATTGTAAGTGAAGGCATCGAGGAGTTACGGACGTTTATGCAGCATGATTTGAAACACGAAGAGCAGAGACGCGCCGCGCCGCGCCGCCTGGCCCAGTGAGCGTAGTTTGCTTTGATATAGGACCGTGTGGCGACGTAAAAAAATACTAGTTTCCACAGTAGAATGAAAGGAGAGTATCGGAAAGTGGTTAATTTGTAATTACATGTGACGAAGAAGTAGCTTTTGCGCGAGTTTGTGTAATCCGTTTTTCTTTTCGGTTTGCATTTGCGTCTTTGAGTGCGTTTTTGCCTGGGACAGTAAGGTCGTATCGAGGTGAAATTTGTATGACGTACTGAGGTCGGTAGTCGCTTGGCGGTGTGAGAGTTTGAAAATTGTAAGTGAAGGCATCGAGGAGTTACGGACGTTTATGCAGCATGATTTGAAACACGAAGAGCAGAGACGCGCCGCGCCGCGCCGCCTGGCCCAGTGAGCGTAGTTTGCTTTGATATAGGACCGTGTGGCGACGTAAAAAAATACTAGTTTCCACAGTAGAATGAAAGGAGAGTATCGGAAAGTGGTTAATTTGTAATTACATGTGACGAAGAAGTAGCTTTTGCGCGAGTTTGTGTAATCCGTTTTTCTTTCGGTTTGCATTTGCGTCTTTGAGTGCGTTTTTGCCTGGGACAGTAAGGTCGTATCGAGGTGAAATTTGTATGACGTACTGAGGTCGGTAGTCGCTTGGCGGTGTGAGAGTTTGAAAATTGTAAGTGAAGGCATCGAGGAGTTACGGACGTTTATGCAGCATGATTTGAAACACGAAGAGCAGAGACGCGCCGCGCCGCGCCGCCTGGCCCAGTGAGCGTAGTTTGCTTTGATATAGGACCGTGTGGCGACGTAAAAAAATACTAGTTTCCACAGTAGAATGAAAGGAGAGTATCGGAAAGTGGTTAATTTGTAATTACATGTGACGAAGAAGTAGCTTTTGCGCGAGTTTGTGTAATCCGTTTTTCTTTCGGTTTGCATTTGCGTCTTTGAGTGCGTTTTTGCCTGGGACAGTAAGGTCGTATCGAGGTGAAATTTGTATGACGTACTGAGGTCGGTAGTCGCTTGGCGGTGTGAGAGTTTGAAAATTGTAAGTGAAGGCATCGAGGAGTTACGGACGTTTATGCAGCATGATTTGAAACACGAAGAGCAGAGACGCGCCGCGCCGCGCCGCCTGGCCCAGTGAGCGTAGTTTGCTTTGATATAGGACCGTGTGGCGACGTAAAAAAATACTAGTTTCCACAGTAGAATGAAAGGAGAGTATCGGAAAGTGGTTAATTTGTAATTACATGTGACGAAGAAGTAGCTTTTGCGCGAGTTTGTGTAATCCGTTTTTCTTTTCGGTTTGCATTTGCGTCTTTGAGTGCGTTTTTGCCTGGGACAGTAAGGTCGTATCGAGGTGAAATTTGTATGACGTACTGAGGTCGGTAGTCGCTTGGCGGTGTGAGAGTTTGAAAATTGTAAGTGAAGGCATCGAGGAGTTACGGACGTTTATGCAGCATGATTTGAAACACGAAGAGCAGAGACGCGCCGCGCCGCGCCGCCTGGCCCAGTGAGCGTAGTTTGCTTTGATATAGGACCGTGTGGCGACGTAAAAAAATACTAGTTTCCACAGTAGAATGAAAGGAGAGTATCGGAAAGTGGTTAATTTGTAATTACATGTGACGAAGAAGTAGCTTTTGCGCGAGTTTGTGTAATCCGTTTTTCTTTTCGGTTTGCATTTGCGTCTTGAGTGCGTTTTTGCCTGGGACAGTAAGGTCGTATCGAGGTGAAATTTGTATGACGTACTGAGGTCGGTAGTCGCTTGGCGGTGTGAGAGTTTGAAAATTGTAAGTGAAGGCATCGAGGAGTTACGGACGTTTATGCAGCATGATTTGAAACACGAAGAGCAGAGACGCGGCCGCGCCGCGCCGCCTGGCCCAGTGAGCGTAGTTTGCTTTGATTATAGGACCGTGTGGCGACGTAAAAAAATACTAGTTTCCACAGTAGAATGAAAGGAGAGTATCGGAAAGTGGTTAATTTGTAATTACATGTGACGAAGAAGTAGCTTTTGCGCGAGTTTGTGTAATCCGTTTTTCTTTTCGGTTGCATTTGCGTCTTTGAGTGCGTTTTTGCCTGGGACAGTAAGGTCGTATCGAGGTGAAATTTGTATGACGTACCTGAGGTCGGTAGTCGCTTGCGGTGTGAGAGTTTGAAAATTGTAAGTGAAGGCATCGAGGAGTTACGGACGTTTATGCAGCATG